>NW_007246397.1:162123-191243 GCF_000164805.1 Carlito syrichta | reverse complement strand
CCCTCCCAGCTGCCCACCCTCTGGCCCAGACACAGTCTCCTGCATGCAAGGATCTCCTGGAAGGGGGCAGCAGGACGTCAGGCTCTGCCCCAACCTGCCTCATGACCGTGGGGAAGTCTCAGGCTACCCTCAGCGTCCTCATCTATAAAATTGGGGTGGGGTTGCCTTTGCAGAGAGCTAAGATCTGGGTCAAGTGTGGACATGCCTGTCACTGGCTGGAGGGGCCTCTACAGGCCCATGAGTCCTCGAGTCCTCAGACTCGATCCTGGTGGCAGCACCCCGGCCCCAGGCAAGGGCCGCCTTCGGTCCCACCCGCTGAGAGCAGCCTGAGCACAGCACCCAGGCCCCTCCCCCAGAGCTGGAGGCAGAGATGTGGGGAGGGGTAGCAGCCACAGTCTTTGCCAAGCACAAGGCCCTGGCTCTGGTCCCATGCCAGCCCTGGGTAGCCCAGTGAGGAGGGGCTCATCCAAAGGAGCTGAGCAGCCTTCAGTCTAGGCTACACTGGCTTCTGCATCTGACTCTTCACATCCCCAGAGAGGTGAAACCACTCACCTCAGGCCACACAGCCACCCCTTCATTGCTGCCCAATCCTCCAAGCTACTCTGATCTCAACTCAGACCCATGTACACCTCTGATGCCACGAGCAGCACTAGTGCTTACTGCAGTAGCATTTACCCTGGCGACACTGCTATTACCCCATTATAAACACGGAGAGCCTGGGGCCCAGAGAAGGAGGACAGGGGATTTGAACCTGATCCATCTGAGGTCCAGGGGCCACACTCTTAACCACTGCCTCTCCTGCCTCCCCCCAGTCAACTGCTGCTTTGCTGTGTGGCTGGGCCTCAGTGTTCCCCTCTCTGCGATGGGGTGAGCAGTGGACACCCTGTCAGTCTCCAGAACACTCCCTGGAAGTGACTCAAGGTGGCCAAGTTCCCTGCAACTGGCTGACTCTGCTAGGGCCTCTCCATCCATCGCCCACCTCACATCCCTCCCCGCCACTACCCAGGCCCCAGGCCCCGAACTCACACAGGCTGTGTGCACTGCCTCTCAGCGGTCTGCACACCCACACCGCAGCTCCGTGAGCAGACAGACCAGGCGCTCCAGCCTGACCAGCCACCGTCCACGGCCTCAGGCCGGAAGCTCACAGGGACGCACTCTCCATTGAGACACCACTAGCAAGACAGGGAGGGAAAGACCCCCACCAAGCCCATCAGTCATCCTCACCCTGGCGAGAACTAGGTAGGTGGGAAGACCCTGACAGGCACAGAAGGGAAGGCTGGAAGGAATGCGGGATGCTCCCCTGCAGATGCCCGTCATCCCCGGCCCAGAGTGCTCAGTGGAGCAGAGCACGGAAATACAGTCGCGTGGTGACTGAGTGTGGCCACAGAGAGCTGGGTCTGCTGAGGGCACACGTGACACTGTAAGCTAAAGCTGACCCCAGGGCAGGCCACCACAGGAAGTCTGGCCTCTCTCAAACTGCCCCCACGGCTGGGGCTGGGATGTCCCTACCTGGCTCTCCCCACACTTGGTGCCATCCACGGCTGCGTCCAGCTTGGAGTGACAGGTGGTCCCCACGGAGCACCAGAGTGTGTGGCAGACGTTCTGCAAGGAGGAAGACATGGGCCATATCCTTACCTCCTTCTCAGGGCTGCCATCTGCTCTGCCTACTCCCTGTCTCCAAGGGTCCCCTTGCCACCTTCCACATGGTGGGGGTCTGCAGACGTGAGGACCCCCAGGGACCCCCTCTTAGCTTTTGTATCTGCGCCCACTTCCCACCCCCCTCTCTGGAGCATGCGGTGTTGAGGGAGGCCCTGGGCTGGGCCCCAAGACTCAGGTGAGCTGCTTGGAGAAGCCCTGAGTGTCCACATCAGTCCCAGCTCAGCTCACCCTCTGGAAGGTCTCCTGTGAGAAGGTGACTCCAGGTGACCTTCTCCAGGATCCCACAGTGCAGGGCTTATTTTCCCTCTTAGAAGCCAGCTCCAGGGAGGTTGCAGGACTTGCCCAAAGCCCACCACTGGTAAACGGTTGACCCAGAACTCAGACCTGGGGCTGAGGTCAGCCACCCCACATCTCCCGCAGGTCACTTGATGTCTCACGCAGGGGCTGAGCCCCGGCCAGGCAGGCTCCTCTCAGGTTGGTGAGGGCTGTTCCACACCCCCAGGCCCACACGCGCCCCCTACACGCCCCACTCACATCCATGTCATCACAGAAGGCGGAGTAGGGCCCGTACTGCAGGCGGCACTGGTGGTTCACGTCATAGAGGACGCCAGGGAGCACAGAGGGGAAGTCGATGACATCCTTGCCAGGACGGTCGTCCAGGCATAGGCCCCACCCACGGCTGCAGAGGCGGGACAGGAGGCGGGGGTGAGGGGGACAGGCTGTGAGGCTCACCAGGGAGGCCTCAGTGGGGCCCGGAGGGTAGGAGAGGTGAGAACGGGCACAAAGATCTAACTGATAGCGAAACTCTGCTGGGTGCTGTGGCTCGCAACTGCAATCCCAACAGTTTGGGAGGCTGAGGCAGGAAAATTGCTTGAGCCCAGGAGTTTGAGACCAGCCTAGGCAACATAGCGAGACCTCGTCTCTACCAAGAAAAGCCAAAAATTAGCCAGGTGTGATGGCGCACACCTGTAGTCCCAACTACTCGGGGGGGCTGAGGCAGAAGGATCACCTGAGCCCAGGAAGTCGAGGCTGCGGTGAGCCGATCATGCCACTGCACTCCGGCTGGGTGACAGAGTGAGATTCTGACTCAAAACCCAAAAATCCTCCAACCTCCCCCACGTGACTCAGCAGATCTTCCACTCCCAGCCTAGCGGTAGAGGCCCTCTGGCCTTTCTCACCCCATCTCCTGGGCACTCCGGCCAGCTGGACAGCCCATCCCCCACCCAGGCCTTAGCACAAGCTGCGGCCTCCACCCTCCTTCTCCTGCTGAAGCCTCTCCCCAAGATGCAGCCCTCACACGGCCCTGCCCTCAGTCCTGCAGCCTCCGCCTCCTAGCCAGAACCTGGAGCCAGGCCAGACAGGATCTGGAGCACGTCACCTCACAGCTGATACAACAGAGCCTCCGATGCCCCGCCGGGGCAGAGGCCTAGAGTCATCTGTGGACGGATGCGGTCCCGGAACAGGCCCTGCCCTGGAAAGAGCTGGAGACCCCTATCCCCTCGCCTCTGTCACATCCTTATCTACTCTGCCTTCCTCGAGCCGGCATTCCTGGCAGCAGCAGGGAACTGGGCAGACCCGGCCAGACACAGCCTGTGCCCGTCACAAACTCCTGCTGGCATGGTGTCGTGAAGAGGAGACTGCCCATACAGCTCCACAGGGCAGGGAGCAAGGAGGCAGAGGGTCCTGGGGAGGATGGCCCAGGCCCGGCTGGCACCGCTTATGCCACTGCCTCCCTCTGCTTAGGAACATGAGTGCCCTAGTGACCTGACCTGCCCAGGCTCCCTGTTGTCCTGGAAGAATTATTTTATTTTATTTTATTTTGAGTTAGGGTCTCACTCTGTCACCCAGGCTGGAGTGCAGTGGCATGACCACGGCTTGCTGCAGCCTCAACCTCCTGGGCTCCAGTGATCCTCCTGTGTCAACCTCCCACATAGCTGGGACTACAGACGCATGTCCCTGTGCCCGGCTAATTTCTGGATTTTTTTTCACTATGTTGCCCAGGCTGGTCTCGAACTCCTGGGCTCAAGCAACCTTTGGCTTGTACCCCTCATTCGCTCCTCATAACATCCGAGGCAAAAGATTCTATCATCTTTCCTTATGCACACAGAGCCCAGAGTGGAACATCACTTGCTCCGGGTCACATAGGAGGCACATGACAGCCAGGATCTGAAGTCAGGTCCAGGCTGCCACTGCCATACTGTGTCTACTCCCTGGGCTGCCCCCAGTGAAGGGTTCCTCCCATCCAACCTCGAGTCTGGCCTCAAATACTTCACTCCATGGTGGCTGGCAGGATGCAGTGGCTCATGCCTGTAATCTCAACACTTTAGGAGGCCAAGGTGGGCGGATCGCTTGAGGCCAGGAGTTGAGACTAGCCTGGACAACATAACAAGACCTCATCTCTATATTTAAAAACAAAACAGGCTGGGCTCAGTGGCTCAGTCTGTAATTCCAGTACTTTGGGAGGCCGAGGTGAGTAGACTGCCTGAGCCTGCGGGTTCGAGACCAGCCCAGGTAACTTGGCGAGATCTTGTCTCTACAATAAATTTAAAAAAATTAGCCGGGAGTGGTAGGACGCGCCTGTAGTCCCGTCCACTTGAAAGGCTGAGGCAGACAGATCGCCAGAGCCCAGCAGGTTGACACTGGGGTGGCCGTGAGAGTGCCACTGCATTCCAGCCTGGGCGACAGAGTGAGACTCCACCTCAAAAAGAATAGAGATAAAAAATAAAAAGTAATAAAGCAAAACCCAAAACCATAGCAGCTGAGGCCTAGCAGGGAGAAAAGAGTGTTCTGAGTGTCCACGCATCCTGGGGCTACCTAGGCCTGCATTCGGGCAGAGGGTCACTGGGGGTGGTGAGGTCACCTGGCCCTGGGCTCCCTGGTTTCCTCTAGCATGCCATGTGACTCAAGGATGTGAACTGGGGGCTCACCCACCCCGGCCGGGGAGTTCTCCAATCAGAGCACAAGGGGTCCTCAATGCCTCAGTCCCACACCAACAGCTGCCAGGCCGCCACTCTGCCCTTCTGGGTACTGGCTGGAACCCAGGCCTGATTTCAGTGTGTGGGTGGCTTGAGGGACAACCTATCAGGCCCATTCTCTGTGTATGGAAAGCCGGGGTGCATGAGGCTTTCAACCGCAGTCAACGCTCTTGAACTGGCTCCGGAAACCTCCCTCCAGCCTTACGGGACCCACTGGCAGAAGCAGGGCCACATCCAGGTCCAGGTGCTGTCTGGGGAGTCCTCAGACTTTGCCTGGCTGTGGATGCTGTGTGGCCTTGGGCCACCCCTCACCCTCTCTGGGCCTTCACCTCCTCATCTCTAAGAGGCTGATCCCCAGTTACAGAGGTATAAATAGCAGTGTCTATTTGGGAAAAGTCACACAGGCGGCCGGCAGCCAGCCTTCCTTCCTCTGGCCGGCTCCCTGCCAGGTTCCTCACGCTGCCGAGACACACCCGATCCCCAAGCCACCAGTCCTTCCCCCACGGGCCCCTCCTCAGGCTAATTATAGCGGGACCACGAGAGGCCAGAGCACACAGTAGGTGACTCCAGTCGGAAGCCACCTCTCACCTCCAGCTTGTGAAGCTGCCCACCACCCACGGGGAGACCTTCGTGCCTCCCTTTGCCACACCTGGGCTCTGGCCGTGGAGTCGCTGGATGGGGACCCACGGGATGACGCGGATGACCCCACACTCAACTGGGCCTGCCTCTCTCCCTGCAGAAATGCTGGCTGTGAGGGCAGCAGGGAGCCGGGCCTCACCTCCCCACCACGGTCCAAGCTGAGGCTCGTGAAATGCGGTGACCTTCCCCCAGGGCCCCTTAAAGCACTTGTCAGCCCACAAAGGGTCTCAGCGTTCTTCAAGTCAATGCTCTCGAGCTGGCTCTGGAAACCTCCCTCCAACCTCACCCCCACCTCCTGAAGACTCTCCACCCTGCCCCGTGCTCTACCTCCCCAGCTCTGACCAGGCCCTGCCCTCCACTCTCAGGACATCCCTCACGGGCCTCTAGGGAGCAGCTCCGAGGCTCCTCCCAGATGCCGTCCTGGCCCAGGGGGGTTGGTGTCCCCTCACATACCCACACACCCATAGAGGCTGTCTGCCACAGTGCCAGTACCCCAACGGGCATCTGTCTCTCTCCACGAGCTCGTGAGGGCTTTGAGGATGGGCCACCACGTCTGTTTCCTCTACCACACAGGGCCCGACGCACACGGGTGTCCACGGCCACAGTAAGAGCAAGTCTGGATTCAGTCCTGTCTAGGTCTATATGGCTGGATAAACACCTGTCTACAGGGAGCCAAGGGGCATTGGGTCTAGCAGGGAGGTTTGTGAGTGGCTCTGAGATCCCCCCAAGTCCCAAGAAACACTGCCTGACCCCACTGAGGTACCTTCTGTGACTCTCACTCATTCTGTTTGGTGGGGGGAATCATCCTCTCCTTCCCATCCCCCAGCAAAGACACAGAGGGCAGGGGTTGGGGAACGGGCTGAGGGACAGGCTGGTGCCACCCTCCCTTACTGGGTGCCCCCTCTTCTTCCACCTTTTCCTGGCCCCCAGGATCTTCCTGCTCCCAGGGAGACTCCCAGGATGGAGAGATGACAGTGTGCAGTGACGCTGGGGAGATGAAGTTCTCCTCCCACAAGCACCCAGTGATCGGCCGGGCACGTATCTCTCTGCCTCCGTCCGGCCCTTCCCCGTGCCAAGGTTCTGGAAGGCCCCAGCTGGCTCCGGCTCTCACCCCATCCTCCCACCCTCACCCCAGGCCCAGAGCCAAGTTCCTCAGGCATTCCAGCAGCTGAATGAAGACAGAGACTCGTCTGTCTGTCTGTCACAGAGCCAGGGTGCTGGGTGGCACCAGGGTGGGGCAGTGGGGAACAAGCCCTGGGGGTGCTGCAGGGACAGCCGTGATTCTGATTTGCCAACCATTCTCTCACCCCCTGTGCCCTCAGAGTGCTTGCCACCTCCCAGGTTCAAGTCCATACCATACACCACTGGGTGACAGTGAAAATCATCCCAATAAGCACCATGTAGCAAGCACTGTGCTGAACACGTTTCTCATTCCCTCCTCATGTCACACACGACGCAGCCCATTTTTGGAGGCTTAAGGGATAAGGTAACTTGAATGCCAACATGGACTGGATTCTAGGTTCTTAACCACCAAACTCAACTCCTCTCTGCTCCCCACCCCAGTAATCTCTCCTCCACTAGAGGCCAGCGTTCCTGTTCTTACCACCCTAGTGGACCTGGTCACAGCCCTGCCTAAACCCAACAGTGAGTGGACTTCTAGAAAAGCATGGCACATTTGGCAGACAGATTCATCCCTGCTCCCTTCCAAAGTCCACTACGATGACAGCTAAGGAACCAGCAAGGCATACAGCCACAGGGCAGAAGGGAAGGGTGACCCTGGCAAATGCAACAAGTCTACAGCGTTCTGGAAGCTGGGCAGCAGATGCTCCAGCAGTAGCCGACTTGGTAGAGTGATGAAAGTTGAGAGCCAGGAGCCTGCAGGGAGAAACTCCCCGAAGAGACTCTTGGAAAGGCTCAGGAATTGGGAGCATGGGGACCCTTGGAGGCCTGGAGCTGAAGACAGAGCCTTGGCTTCATATCGGCAAGAATTGATCAAACCCTAAACCCCCTCCCCAACCCTGCCTGGCCGGGCGACTGCCCCCTCCTGGCCCCAGAGAACAAAGAGTCACTCTCTGGAAAGGGGAAACCAGAAGGATCTGGTCCAGGAACACCAGACATAGACGAAGGCCCAAGGCAGAGAGACCTACAGAGGAGAGGGGACACGCAAATGTCTACACTATGAAGGGTGAGACACCCCAAGCCCCCTCCCCATTTGGATGCCAAAATGCCGCAGCCAGACTGATACTCTCCCAGGAAAAGACTAGAGGATTCCTTTCTGGGGAAACCGAGGGACTCAGAAAAGGGATCTCAGATATTTGAGGGTCTCGCAAAAAACAGCTCCACCCCAATCAGTCCCTGGGCAGTGACTCGGGAAAGTACTGCCCCAGTCCACAGACCTCCCAATAGCATCTCCACGCTCCTTCCCATATGTGAAATATGGCCAAGACATCTCGAGAAAACCTTTAACATGAAAGATTTTTTTAAAATAATAATCAGCAGCAGCAGTAGCACACACTCTTGCTCCTGTCCTGCCTGTTGTGCCCTTCACAACCTATCTTCTCTTTAATAAATCTACTTTTCTTAACTCAAAATAATAATAACAATAATAACCTAAAGGAAAGAAAAATATTTCAGGGGCAGAAGAAAACATAAAATCCACATATATAATAACCTTAGAAAGATAAGAGAAGATTCTGTACCCATTAAACAAGAACAGGATAATGAAAAGGAGTACAGGTTGAGCATCTCAAATCTGAAAATCCAAAATCCAAAATGTTCCAAGATCCAAAACTTTTTGAGTTGCCAACATGATGCTCAGAGCAAATGCTCATTGGAGCATTTCAGATTTCAGACTTTTAGATCAGGGATGCTGAACCAATAAGTATGATGCAAATATTCCAAAGTCCAAAAAAATCCAAAACACTTCTGGCCGCAATCATTTTGGATATGGAATACCCAACCTGGATTTAGTGAATAAGAAAGTCCATGAGATTAAAAGTACAACAGAAAAAAAATTAAAAATTTGATAGTAAGGGTTGTAAGGTAAAGATAAATCAGATGACCCTCAGAAAATAGAAATAAAAAAGAGTAAAAATTTTAAAGGAAGAGAATTGCTGAATCTCAAGGTTCCAGAAACAGAAAATAGAAGTGAGAAAATTATCAAATAAATACTACAAGAACATTTCCAAGAAATGAAAGACATGCACTCTAGATCAAAAGGGTCCAGTGAGAGTCCCCCACATTAAAACAGACTGAGGCACAGAATTGTGAAATTTTAAATCACCAGCAACAAAAGAGAGAGAATTCGGATAGCTCCCAGACTTTTTAAGCTGGGCATGGAGGCACACACCTGTAGTCCCAGTTACTCAGGAAGCCTGAGGTTTGAGCCCAGGAGTTCATGTCCAGCCTGGGCAACACAGTGAGATACTACCTCTAAAAAAGAAAAAAAAGCCCTCAGACTGTTTAAAAGGTCTTACTCAAAGAATGTGTGTCAAATGTAGAAAGAAAGCAACAAGCAAGAGGCTCTAATCCTTTCTTACTCGTGTTACAACCCTGTTTTAACCAACCCACTATGCTGAAGATGATGACACAGAGGGAAGGGAAAGATAGGGCCCCCATAGGTCCTTTTTCTTTTCTTTTCTCTTTTTTTTTTTTGTTGGAGACAGGACCTTACTCTGCCACTAGGCTGGAGTGCAGAGGTGTGATCATAGCTCCTCCAACCTTGAACTCCTGGGCTCAAGTCATCCTCCCACCTCAGCCTCCCAAATAGCTGGGACTACAGATGTGCCACTATGCCCAGGTAATTTTTAATTTTAATTTTTAAAGATGGGGTCTTGCTATGTTGCCCAGGCTGGTCTCAAACTCCTGGCCTCAAGAGATCCTCCTACTTCTCCCTCCCAAAGTGCTGGGATGATGCACGTGAGCCACTGTGCCTGGCACCTTTCTCATCTTCCCTTCCTCATCAGTAAGTTGAAGGGCGAGCGTTGGTGGAATGTGTATGAATCAAGGAGTGAGATGAGATCCATCGAGTGAGCTCTGGGCGCTATTTCGACTGTCTGGCAAGTACCAGCTAGGAAAGATGAATTGTGTAATGTTGGCAATTCCAGAGATGAGTTAAGTACTCTTATACTTGCATGTAAAACCAGCACTGCACAAAACAAAGATGGACAGTAAGATGTAAGCTAATAATTCTCCTACTTAGAACAACATTAATTAGCAAATAAAAGACACCTTAATGGCTGGGCACGGTGGCCCACGCCTGTAATTCCAGCACTTTGGGAGGCAGACGCGAGAGGACTGTCTGAGTCCAGGAGTTAGAGACCAGCCTGGGGAACTTGGCGAGATCTCGTCTCGACAATAAATCAAAAAATTAGCCCGGTGTGGCAGCACGCGCCTGTAGTTCCAGCTTCTTGGAAGGCTGAGGCAGAAGGATCAACTGAGCCCAGCAGGTCGAGACTGCAGTGGCCATGAGCATGCCACTGCACTCCAGCCTGGGTGACAGAGTGAGACTCTGACTCAAAAAAAAAAAACCCCAAAAAACCCCATCACAAACTGAGAGAATGTGAAAGAAAGTTTTATCCTTTGGCTCCTCGCGGGTCCTCTTCCCTGCTCTTCCCCGGTCCGTGGGGCCGGCCCTGAGCAGCCGAGGCTCCCGCAGCCCTCACTCAGCATCCTGCTATTCCTGGACTGATTCCTCTTGCTATCCTGCACCTACATGTCTGCCAGCCTTTGCCCCTCTACTGCAAACACCGATCTGCTCCCCTCTGGACATCTGGGAGCTCTCGCTCCTACGTAGCTCAGCGGTCCCTTCCAGGACCTGCGGGGCCCCAGGCTGCATCTTTACCGGGTACTCCCACTCTGGCACCACAATGTCACCGTCTGCATCTCCCCCACCAGACCTGGATCCCGCGGGTGCCACAGAGGCGCTGGGGGCTGGGGGGACTTACTCGAGGAACCTGGTGATGTACTCGCGGCTGCAGCGGGACCAGATGAGGGGGACGCTGTTGTACAGGAGCTGTGGAGACATGATGAAAGGCTGTTTCCCAACAGGCTCACAGTCATTGCCGCTTCCGTCATGCTGAATGCCAAAACTGCATGAGAGCACAGGCCCCAGGGGCAGATGAGTCGTGGGAGGCCACCAGCCTGCCCTGCCCCCAAGACCCACAAGGGTGGGGGTTGCAGTCCCAGTTCCCAGGGCTGGCCCTGCCACCCGATGGCCATAGCCTTGAGAAAGTCCCTTACCCTCTCTGAGCCTCAGTTTTCTTAGGGTAAAATGCAGGTGTGACAGCTAATATACCCTGCGTCCAGCCCTGTTTTGCCTGCCTCACTGGCCTCAGGAACAGTCTGACAGAGGCCCCCAATCCCAGGTCTTGTCCCAAGGCTGTGCACTTGAGTCAACGGATCTGAGCTGCAGCATCAGAGGGTTTTCAGGAAGGACCCAAGAAAAATTCCATTTCCTGAGCACCTACTATGTGCCAAGTATATTTGGAAACATTCTCTCACTCAGTCCTTACTACTCCGGAAAGGCTCAGAGAGTCTCAGGAACTAGCCAGGAGGTGACACAGCCAGGAGGTGGCAGAATGGCAGTAGAGTGTTCTTTCTACAACCACAAGCAGCCTCAAGGCCCTGCAGGCATGGTCATCCCCCAGGGGACCCAGATGTCTGAATGGAGAACCCCAATGCCTCTGACTCACAGAGCTCTCCAGGAGCCTGCCCTCATCAGCTTGCTGGACAATTTAAGATGCTGCCGTGTGCACCTGCCAAACAGCCCAGCACAGGCAGCCAGGGGCATGGGCTGAGTTTAGACAGGAGAGCCTCGGGTGGAGGTGATGGATGGAGGGAGCCTGGGGCACCACTGAGTCCAATCCCTCCGTCTACAGGATGCACACAGAGGCCCAGAGAGGGTAGGACACTAGCCTAGGGTCATAGAGGAAGCAGGAATAGGGACAAGGTAGGACTCAGGAGCAAAAGCTGCAGGCACTGATGGCAATGGGGAGGAACAGCCAGGCCTTCGATGACCGTACAGCCCATCCCAACACCCTTCAAATACGACTCCCAGCCAGGCACGGTAGCTCATGCCTGTAATCCCAGAACTTTGGGAGTCCGAGGCAAGAGGACCATGGGGTTGAGACCAGCCTGAGCAAAATGGCGAGATCTCATCTCTACAATAAATCCAAAAATTAGCCAAGTGAGGTGGTACATTGCTTGCAGTCCCAGCTACTTGGAAGGTTGAGGCAGAAGGATTGTCTGAGCCCAGCAGGTCAAGGCTGTGGTGGCTATAAGCTGGCCACTGCACTCCAGCCTGGGCAACAGAGTGAGACACTGACTTAAAAAAATAATTGAGAAAAAGACTAACTCCAAGTCAGTCCCTGAGATGCCCAGGCAGGCCTCTCTCTGGCTCAACAGGGAAGCAGACTGGCTGTGAGTGGGGACATTACAGGGACAGCATGTGTCTAGACCACGTCAGGGCTCCCTCCCCAGACAGCTTTCTTTTCCCTGGTGTTTTGTGCCTGGTGCCCCAGGTTGGGAGGGAGAAGCTGGGCTCAAGTGTGGTGTAGAGGCAGGCATGATACCTGTGTCCAAGCTCGTGGGCCACAGTGAAAGCCAACGGCAGGCCTGTGTCCTCACTGATGCTGCAGCTGCGGTGTGGCTGACACATGCCCGACACATGAGCTAGGCCGAGGGTCTCACAGGGCCGGTTCATCGCTCCACACAGGTCCTTCCTGCACAGGCAGAAAGAAGCGGTCTTCAGGCTGACCCGGCCCCAGGCCAGGTCCACCATGCTGACGAAGCCGGGGCAGGACCTCTACCTACCCTGAGCAAGGAAGATGCCCCTCCCATCACCCCGTGACAGGAGGTCAACAGCACAAGGACCATTTGGAAGTCAGATGTCTCCATTCATACATGATCCAACAGACACCTGTGTGAGCCATGGGGCAGATTCCCGTACAGAACAATCTCAGTTACTATCCCAGCCAGGGTCTGGCAGAAGCTGCCGGGTGGCAGCTCACACCTGTAATCCCAGCACTTTGGGAGGCCGAGGCAGGAGGACTGCTGAGCCCAGGAGTCCAAGACCAGCCTGGGAAGCAAAGTGAGACCTCATCTTTGCAAAAATTCAAAAAATTAGCAGGATGTGGCAGCATGCTGCCTGTAGCCCCAGCTACTCGGGGGCTGAAGTGGAAGGATCGTCTGAGCTCAGGAGGTTGAGGCTCTGGTGAGCCATCACTGTACCACAGTACTCTAGCCTGGGTGACAGAGTGAAACTTTGACTGAAAAAAAAAGAAATGCTGCCTCTGAACAGGTCTGCAGTTGCGGGAGGGTTGGAGGAGGAATGTGGGAGCTGTAACTATAAACAGGTAACACGAGCTAGCCTTCTGACAGAACTACTCCATGTCTAGGCCACCGGCATAGACACACGAACTGAACACACACACACACACACACACACAACTAAGTATGCGCAGAACCAGGGAAAGCTGAGGATGTCTGGGGTTTCATCAGCATCAGTTTCCTGGTTGGGACATCGCACTACAGTCATGTAAGATGCTACCACTGGGGGAAGAGGATGAGGAGCATATGGTGCCTCTCTGTATTATTTCTGACAACATCATGAGAATCCACAGTTATTTCAAAATAAAAAGACAGGCCAGGTGCTTTGGGAGGCTGAGGTGGGAGGATCACTTGAGCTCAGAAGTTCGAGACCAGCCTCGCAAAACGCAAGACCCTATCTCTTCAAAAAATTTAAAAACTAGCTGGGTGTGATAGTGCACACCCAGCTGTAATCCCAGCTACTTGAGAGGTTGAGGCAGGAGGATTGCTTGAGCCCAGGAAGTTGAGGCTGCAGTGAGTTATGATCGTATCACTGCACTCCAGTCTGGGCAACAGAGCAAGACCCTGTCTCTAAACGTAAAAATAATTAATTTAAAATAAAATAAAAAGACCTCTTAAGGGCTGACAGAATCCAGCCTGGGGCCAAAGGTGTGCAAACTCTCCAAGATGGGGTCCCAAGGGCCAGGCTGTCACCCAACCAGGGCTTCTCCTGACTCTCCCCACCTCCAACCCTAGTCCAGCCAGCAGTACCTGGTGAGCAGTATGGCAGTATCATGGTGCAGCGGGTGGGCATCCCCCTTCATATTGATGTTTTTCTGCCACTTGCAGAAGCTCCTCAGGGTGTTGTCTGCGTGGTGTGTGATCTTCAGGTCCTCCTGGGGCAGAGAAAGTAGCCGTGCATGCTCCCCTGAGCTCCAAGAGGATCCAGCCCAATTCTCCCCCACATAAAGGCAGGAGGCTGAGACTGAGGGGAAGTGAGGGGACGAGCAGCCAGGCCTGTGGGCACCAGTCCAGCCTCCAGCGTGATCACCCCTCCTGCAGTGGCCCAAGACCTGAGAGGTCAGCCAGGGACCAGAAGGTGACAGAGGACACTGTCCAGGCCAAGGAGGACAAGTGCCCACCCATACAGGGTAGCTTGGGTGATGGGGCAGGAGGGTTCTGGTAGCTACTGGAGTGGGGGAGCGGGGAGGCCCAGCACGGGACCACACGACCTCTCACCTCCTCATCTTCCAGCAGGACCAGGCGCACGATGGTGATGTGGATGGGGTTCCCAATGCTGGGGTCATGAAACAGGCCAGCCACCTGTCCAGGACACGGGGGGGTCAGGCTGTCACCAGGATGTAGGACACGGGCAGCCAGGGCCCGTCCTCAACCCACATTCACACATGGGGATCCGCACAAGCCACACACATGGCAGCCCATGCATGTACACCAACCAGGGAGTGTCCCCCACCTGCACGCATTGCCCCCACCCAGCAAGGGCAGAATCCAGAGAGAACAAGGCCTCCCAGGGTCGTGTCCAGGCCCACAGTCTGTTCTGGGCACCAGTTTGGGATCTGTTTCCAAGTACCAACTCCACCCCCACCTGGCACAGCCAATGGCGGCTCAGACCTCCCAGTGCTGGCTTCTTGGCCCATCTCAGGGTCTTAGTCCTGCCAAGTGCCCTAGGCTGGGTCAGCCCGGCAGCCCCATTCTGTCCTGAGGATGCCAGGGCCAGCAAATCCTCCAATCAGGCACAAGACCTGAGTAGAGCTCAGAGGGCGGATGGGGCAGGCACGGTCAGAGGAGTCTCTCCGCTGCTCTGCTGTCCCAGCCTCCCTGGGGCTGACAACCATGGGACCAGGGGTAGATATGCATGTCTGTCAGAGGCCCCCATGGTACAGGGGGCTCCCTACTGAGCCCCAGGAGAGAGGGCCATCCTGAAAGACGGCAGCTGTGCCAAGGCGCAGGGACAAGGCAGTAAAGCCATCTCCTCTTTTAAAACTCCCTTGGAACAAAAAAGAGCACAGCCCACGAGTGGGGAGAGCTGTCAGGTTCCCCACAGGCAGAGATGGCAGGCCAGGCAGTGGTGGCACCGAGCAGAACATCAAGAAAAGTGATATTAAGGTAGGAAGGCATGAAGTCCACTCTGTGAAGAGGGCACGAAGTCCCCGAGAATAAGATGAACAACACTCAGAACTCAGGGCCAGAAACGGGGAAGACAGGCAGTGGTGTGACATGCCACCGTCATCTCCAGGCACAGGCTGGATGCCTGGGAGCCCCATTACCACCTTCCTCCCCCACAATCCGCCAATTCTGCCTCCTTGTTTTGCCTGAATCTCTCTTCTTTCCATCTCCAACACACCGCCCAGTCCAGACTGCCATGACCTCTAATCTGGTCAGCTGCTGAGGATTTCTACAAGTGTCCCCATACTCAGTGGGGGCCACCTGCAGCCTAGTGGCTCAGTCATCTTTTTTTTTTTATTTGGTTTGATTTGAAGAGACTGAGTCTCGCTGTGTTGCCCAGGTGTGTTGCCCAGGCTGGAGTGCAGTGGTGTGAACATGGCTTATTGCAGCCTTGAATTCCTGGGCTCAAGTGAACCTCCAGCCTCTGCCTCCCCACTCTCTGGGTCTACAGATACCCGCCACCACACTCTGCTAATTCTTTTCATTTTTTGTACAGAGTCTTGCTATGTTGTCCAGGCTAGTCTCAAACTCCTGAACTCAAACGATCCGCCCACCTTGGCCTCCCAAAGCGCTGAGATGACAGGTGTGAGCAACAGAGCTCAGATGTCACCTGGGCAAACCCAGTAGCAATATGCCCTTGCTTAAAGCAGTAAGTGGGTCTTCATCAACCACAGGGTGAGGACCGAAGCCCCTAGCCCAGTCAACAGGCTGTTTTGGTCTGACCCCTGTCTGCCTCTCTGGCCTCCCCACCCCCTCTCGTTTTCTGGCTCCAGTCACTCTTTCTCTCAGACTCCTATGATTCCTCCTAACACAGACACTTTGCAGACACTGTGCCTTCAACCTGGAACACCTTTCCACCTATCCTCGCCAAATATCTCCCATCCTCTCTCCAGCTCTCAACCCTTCATCACGTCCTCTGGAGAGCCTGTATTCTATCCAACACTTCCAAAACACCCCATGGACTTGTCCTTCCCAGCACCTCCCTTCACAGTCATCAAGGTCTGTCTGTGTCCCTTGCCTGACCACAAGCCCCATGAGGACTGGGGCCGTGTCTGTGTGGACTCCCTCTCACAGCCCCACTGACCCACTGATTGCCCAGCACATGATGGGTACTCAAGGAATATTTGTCAAATGAACGAATGGGTCTTAGACACCTGCTCAGTACTTCCAATGCATTATCTCATTTAAAAGAAAAGTGGAGCTGGGCGCAGTGGCTCATGCCTATAATCCCAGCACTCTGGGAGGCTGAGGTGAGAGGACTGCCTGAGACCGTGGGTTCGAGACCAGCCTGGGCAACTTGTGAGCCCTCATCTCTACAATAAATCAAAAAATTAGCCAGGTGTGGTGGCACATGTAGTTTCAGCTACTTGGAAGGCTAAGGCGGAAGGATCACCTAAGCACAGCAAGTCAAGGCTGCTGTGGTTGGGAACATGCCACTGCCCTCCAGCCTGGGTGACACAGTGAGACTCCAACTCAAAAAAAAGAAAGAAAAGAAAAGAAATGAAAAGTGGAAAATGAAAAAAGGGCCCTGGAGAAAATCAAAATAACAAGTCTTGGCTAGGCATGGTGAGTCACACCTATAATCCCAGCACTTCAGGAGGCCAAAGCAGGAGGATCGCTTGGGGCCAGGAGTTCAGGACCAACTTGGGCAACGCAGCAAGACCCTGTCTCTAAACATTAATTTTTTTAAAAGATCAAGTCTTTCCCAAATTACAGATGGGTAAATGTGGTATCAGGCAAGCGGCTCTCAAGGTTGAAAGCTGACCTACACTATATCCTGAGGCAGGGTTGGGACAGTTAGTGCCACACAAAGCCTCCCTTCCCCCAAAGCATGTACAACCTTCTGGCCATCTCCCAGGAAATACGGAGGCTAAAGAGGCACTGGGAGACACTGGAGGGATTCAGGCGCTCAACTGGCTGATCAACCCAGCCAAGGAGTGTCAGGTGATGGCCCGAGGTCGGTGTGGGGTGCTCCAACTGGACAAAGGGCCCCCAGGGAAGCCGAGCCCTGTTCTGCTGCAAGCCTGGACAGTAAGCCAGGGGTGGGCTGTGCTTGTGACAGTAAGATCTGGCAGTTACAGGTGACTACAAGCTCCCAGTGAGCAGACAGTGTGACAAAGCCCCTCAACAATGGCGTTAGGGCTGGGTGTGGTGGTTTACATCTAGAATCCCAGTACTTTGGGAGGCTGAAGTAGGAGGATCACTTAAGCCCAGGAGTTGGTGATTGTAACACTGTACTTCAGCCTTAGCAACAGACCTCAACTCAAAAAGGGGGGAACTGTGACCTGAGAGAAAAAGAACAAAATTGGGAGTGAAAATAGGGTGGAGGGGGGCCTGTCTTGCTATGCTTGGGGCAGACCCCCTCTAAGCTTCAGGACTCAGAACTGGGTCTGGCATGGCCCTGGTAAGTTGGGGCCTGTAGAAGGCCCCAGTAAAGGGAAATGACACTGTCCAGAAGGCAGCTGTGGGGCTGAAGGTCAGACGTGCAGCAGTCACAACAGAAGCAGTGAACTTGATCAAGCCTAACACCTACAGTCCCTGTGTTGGGAGCTTAACACGCATTATCTCACTTAATCTTACTTCTAAGGGTGGCATAATTATCCCCATTTTATAAATGCACCAACTGAGGCTCAATGGGAGGGTTCAACTGGGATCAGAACCCAGGTCTGACTGCTCCAAAGCTCTTGCTCTTAATTCTTTTTTTTTTTTTTTTTTTTTTTTTTGAGTTGGAGTCTCATTCCTTTGCCCAGCGTCGACCTTCTGG
This sequence comes from Carlito syrichta, assembly GCF_000164805.1. NCBI lineage: Eukaryota > Metazoa > Chordata > Mammalia > Primates > Tarsiidae > Carlito > Carlito syrichta. The sequence goes on along the minus strand of NW_007246397.1, from coordinate 173,711 downwards.
GCTCCAGCAATCCTTCCGCCTCAGCCTTCTGAGTAGCCAGAACTACAGACACACGCTACCCCGCCTGGCTATTTTTAATTTTATTGTAGAGACGAGGTCTTGCCAAGTTGCCCGAGCTGGTCTCAAACCTGCAGGCTCAGGCAATTCACTTGCTTCAGCCTCCCAAAGTGCTGGGATTACAGGCTGAGCCACTGAGCCTGGCCTCTTAAGTCTTAAATTTGAAAAATGCTGCCTACCTTTTCTCTAAGGGACTCTCAATGCATATGAGTTTTGAAGGCTCTGAGAAGTCCTGCAGTAAAGAAGTCTGTTTTACTTCTTTTAACCCTGTGTAGCCAAATTTATTCAATAGTATCATCTTTTTTTCACAGAATACTATTTGTCCTTTGGAACAAGCAGCCCATGGAATATTCTTTGGGCAATGCTATAATGAGACAATTTCCCAAGTAGAGTAAGTCCCTACATATGAATGAGTTCCATTCCAAGGTCGCATTAGTAAATTCAATTTGATCATAAGTCCAACAAAGTTAGCCTAGGTACCCAACTAATACAATCAACTTATACATCACCACTTCTTTAACGCTTTCTTCCAGACATCCTGGACTTGAAATAAAGATACTGTACTAAGACAGTCCTGTACAGTAAAGTACACAAAAGCACAATCACTTGTAGAGGGTGCACACACTTGACAATGTATGCCAGACATACGAACTAACTTACATGATTGAACGTGCAACTGCATGTCCCCAGCTTTAAAAGTTCACAGCTTGAAGTTTCGTACATATGTATGTAGGGGACTTATTGTACAGGATCACGTTCTTACCCTTCCACCACCTTATCCCAGGTGCAGAAATTGTGCTCAGCAAGTCGGTGTTAAATGAACATTCCCCCAGGGGGGCAGGGGGAGAGTTCTCCCCGTCCCACCTCTCTGTTCCCCATCCTTCTGGCTCCCCTGGCCACCTCAGCTACACAGTTGCCCCTCTCTGGGGCACCCTGGTGTCTAACATTGCCGGACTCAGACACCCCTACCCTGTCCTGACCAGTGCTGGACTGCCAGCCCGGGAAAGCCTTATAGATCTGGGCAGGGGAGTGAGAGGCAGCCCTCCCTCTCCCCAAGACAGAGCTCACCATGTGAACTCAAGGGTACTAGGGAGATGGGAAGGGGCCAGGCCCTGGGACAAAATACCTGACCCTCGTCCTCAACCACCCAGCCCTGGGGGGGTCGCCTCAGAGCCTAGGAGCCAGGCCTTGTCCCACCCCAGCCCAGATGCCGGGTCCTGCTGTCCAGCAACAGCCCCCCTGAAGCCTTTCGTGGTTCCCTGCCCTGGGCAGATGAGGCTCAACAGAGAGGCTTGTGCTGGGCCCTCAAGGCCTCGAATGCAAGGCAGAAGGCTGTGACTTTCAATCTCATATGGAGCAGGGAGCCCACAAGGGTGGCCCAGCCAGGGACAAACTGGCCAAGAGCTGCACTCACTGATGAGGACTGAATAGAGGGATATACAGGCCAGCCTGTGGAGGAACAGCCATGGCTGCAGCCCCTTCCTCTCTTTGTGCCCTGGGCCTCACAGCTATAAATTGGGAGGCAGACACCGGATGATCTCAGAGGGGGCCTCCTTCAGGGGTGCAGGGGGTGAGGGGCTGGCACGGGGCAAGCAGCACAGGCCCCTGGCTCTGGAGCCCCCTGCTACACAATGCATGCCCTCACTCTGCTCCCAACCACCCAGTCCCGGAGAGACCAGGATGTGTGGTGGTCCGCTAAGAATTCCAGGGCAGATCTTTTCCCCAGGGGGCTGTAGGGAGCAGCCTGGCAGTCCAAGGCCTCCCATCAGCCCACCCAGGCAGGCTTGGGGAGTGCATATCTATTTCTGCAGGCGGCTCCAGGAAGCACCAGCTCCCATCAGCCACGGTGCCCTGAGTGGTACTTGGGAGGCCTGGGTGCCCACCCAGCTCTGCCCTTCCTCGCTGCATAACCTGGCAAGTCACTCACCCTCCCAGGGCCTTTGTTATCTCCACTGTCATGGGGGTCAAGGGCAGCTGGCCAAGCCCACACGGTACCGCCATCCTCCCCAGGTCACAGACGAGCACACTCAGGCTCAGGCAGGAAGGTGGCCTGCCCAAGGTCCCAGCCAGCAGACGCTGGCTGAGCGGGTCCTTCTAAGGTATGTGCATGTCTCAGGTAGGGGCTGGTCTGACGGGCATCTGTGTGTCCCAGCATCCAGCATGGGACCTGACACAGAGGAAGGCGGTATTTGTTCAGAGCAGTATGAACAAACCATCTAGGCTACGAGCTCCCCAGGGTCATGGTTGCCTCGGCCACCCCCTCCCACTCCCCACGCCAAGCGCCAGCTGGGTCAGTGAGGGGTGTGACACCCTGTGGTATCTCCACAGCAGCCCTGTGCCCAGGCTCTCTCCTCATAACTCCCTGCCATGCCCCCAGGCCTCCCAGACTCTGTAGCTTAGAGACCCTTCTTCCTGCCTGGGGCCTGGCTCTGGGTCTGGGGTCCAACCTTCCTCCTCTGCACCCACTCCTTGCCCTCCCACCCCCAACACCATCTCCGCCATCCCTGGCCACCACCTCACCATGTTCATGATGGTCAGCACGTAGCTCTCCACGTGTGGCTGCCCATGGTACTCCACCATCTTGGCATCAGCTACCACCAATGTCTCCACCCACCGCTCTCTGCTGATCGAGCGCGGGTACAGACGCCTCCGCCGCTGCCGCTGCCACTGCTGCCGCTGCTCCCAGTGCTCCCGCCGAGACTCCAGCTCTGCGGATGCTGTGGGCCCCAGATGGGTGGCGTCAGCCATCAGTGGACTGGCCTAGGGCACAAGTCTCCAGGGCTTATCCTCAGCGAGCCCCTTTGGGTTAGTGGGGACCGTGCTGGGATCCCAGCAGAGGGCCTGGATTCCCCTTCTGACTCTGCCCCATTCTTGTGCTGTATGGCCCTGGACCAGTCACATTCCTTCTCTGATCCTGAGATTCCCTGACTATAAGTAGTAATAAGCTGATCTGTCTCCTAGGTGATGGGGGGATGGGAGGATGAAATGGTGGATATAAACAAAATAAAGTACCATGTCCATGGGGGTAGCTCTTGGGCCTGGCTGAGCTGGCAAGGGGGCCCCTATCTCACTGTGTTGCTCCCTTCCCCACTGGAGGGTTAGGCACCCCAGCCAGCAGACTCTATAATCTAACCTCCAGCCTGGGGAGGTTGACCAAGACCCCGCCTGGCCAACCCCACTGGGCCTGCTCCTCTGCCCCAGGCTGCCCTCAGATCAGAAGAGGAAGCACATTCTGAAGCTGGAGAAACTGAGGCCTGGGCTTCACAGCTAGAAACTGGGGGGCAGACACAAGATGAACTTGAAGCTCGGGAAACTGAGGCCAAGAAGCATGCCTCTGCAGATATCTGCTCCAGCAAACAGAGCCCCTGGGCAATTTGAGACTGGAGTGCCAGGCAAGTAGTCCCCAGACCCCAGGAGCCCTCAGTGGGCAGCTCCTTAGCTGGACTGGCTGGTACTATTGCCGCTCTGCAGAGGAGGCCCTGGGTACTTTGCTGCAGGTCCCAGGAATAGAAGCCAGTTATTCTGGGATGAGAGGCGCATGCAAAGGGGAGGGAGGCTCCTGGTTAGTGGCCCTGCCGGAGCTGGGCACAACTCCACCCAGCCTGGGCACTCAAAGGAGAAAGGCTAGCAGAGCCAGAGGGGCCCGAGGCAATGGGGGGCGGGGAGCAGAGGGAGATGGAGCCCCGAGGTGGGGAGGCAGGCGAGAGGGGAGCGAGGGAGGACTACCCCTTAGGATTGGCTGGGGTAGGCCTGATGGGCAGAGAACATGGGCTTGTGACACAGGTGCAGGCGCAAGTATGGTGATGTGTCTGTGTACTGCTGGTCCAAGGGACGCTGGGCATGAGGCTGCTGAGAGGGGCTTCTAGAAAGGGCCCTTCCTCTCTGTGGCTCACGCCTGCAGTCCCAGCACTTTGGAAGGCCGAGGTGGGAAGACTGCTTGAACCCAGGAGTTCGAAACCAGCTTGGGCAACACTGCCAGACCCTTGTACATCAAGGGAGACGCATGAGCTCTAGAGATGAGAATGCTTTGCTTGGGGGCTGGGGGGTGGGGGTATGTTCTTTGGCCTGAGGTGTGGGCTGCCCTGTCATTAGGCCCCAGGCCGCCCTGGGCTGTCTCAGCCCTGGTTTTTGCCTGAGGGATCCAAACCCAGGGCTTCCTGGAAATAGTGGACAACTCAGAGGGCTCACCGCCCCCATCCTCTCGCACCCCCACCTGCCAGAGCTGGGGGACAGGAGCAGAAGGGGCCCTGTCCTGCTGGAGCGGGAGCTGCTCTGACCAGCACACGATGGGGGTAGGGGAGACTTGGGGCCCGAGCAGGAGCAGCATCACCTTCCAGCCAGCCACAGCCAGAAGGCCTGCTTTTCCGGGAGCTTTGATCCAGGCAGAAGGGCCAAGGGGGCTCCTTACCACCCCCTGAAGAATGGTTCAAGGGAAGGGTTGCCTGTTCTGGAGTCTGGGAAGGAACAATCGGAACTGATGCCCCCAAGGAAGAGGACCAGCTGCTTTCTGATTACAGACTTAGTCCAACCAATCTCTACAAAAAAATTTAAAAATTAGCTGGGTGTGGTGGCGCACGCCTGTAGTCCCACCTGAGGCTGAGGTGAAAGGTTCACTTGAGCCCAGGAGGCCAAGGCTGTGGTAAGCTGTGATCATGCCACTGTGCTTCAGCCTGAGTGCCAGAGCAAGACCCCGACTCAAAAAAAAGTGCCCTTTGTGTCCCCAGGCCCAACCCTCCCCTGAACTGGCAGCAGAGGACATACCTTGCACCCCACAGGTGCCTACAGTACTGGTGTTGCCCTGCGATGCTGGCCTCTCAGGGGCTTGGCGCTTGTACACCACGTGGGGCTGGGCATGGCCGGGCTGAGCCAGGGCGCCGTCCAGGGGCTCAATGAAGTAGTCCTCGCTGGAGAGCTGGAACATACCTTTCTGGGGAAGAAGCTTTGGGTCACAAGGGGAGGGCTGGCCTTTGGCTGCTCTTCTGCCCATCCCAGAGGCCGGCCCTGCCTGTAGAGCCCACACTGCCCCACCACCACCCTGGCTGACCTCAGACACTCCGTGCCTTCCTTCTGCTGGACCTTTGCTCACTCTGTACCCTCTGTCTGGAATGTCCTTCCCTGCCATTTTGCACAGCCAAAGGCTTCAAAGCAGAGCTCAGAGCCACCCCCAGGGAGGCTGCTCCACACACGCACCCAATTAGAAATGGGATGTGGTTCTGCATCCAAATGGACAAGACGGCATCTTCCACAGCCGTCCTTCGTCGGACAGCCCATGCCCAGGCCTCCAGGCTGCCCTGCGTCTCTCCCCTGCATGCCAGCCATTGCCAGCCACTGTGCCCCCTCCCGGCTGGCCAGAGCATCTGACCTGCTCTGCATCTCCCAGAGGCGATGAATCACTCCGAAAGCAGCTGCGCCCACACCCAGGCCATGGAGATGCCCACGGCCACCAGGACATCCTGTTCTCTGAGGCAAGGACTGGTCAGAGAGGGGGAGCTGGCAGGAGTATCTTTGGAGTCCACTGGCAATTGGAGTCCAGAGAAGGGAGGGGCTCAGGACTCCAGCAAGGGAGGTTTTCCCTTCCTCTGACTTCCCTTCATTGGCACAAATTCTGCCCTCATGGGCCACGCAGGGCCAGGGAGTCTTGAAGGCTGGAAAGCTCATCTGCTTTAGGATCTAGAGACCTGGATCTCAGTACAGACGCCACCACTGGATGACTAGGTGGCCTCGGGCAAGCTCCCCTCTGAACCTGTTTCCTCATCTGTGAAATGGGAACGAGGCCTGCTATGCACAGTTATTGCACAGGCTCAATGAGGTCAACTGTATACCAAGAGAGCCACACGGACTCCAGAAATGAAAATGTTTTGCTGGGAGGGATGTTCTTTGGCCTGAGGTGTGGGCTGCCCTGTCATTAGGCCCTGGGCTGCCCTGGGCCACCGCAGCCCTGGTTTTTGCCTGAGGGATCCAAACCCAGGACCTCCTAGAAATAATGGACAGCTGAGAATGAGCTCACAGCCCCCATCGTCTCCCAAGCCCGCCTGCCAGACCTGGGGGGCAGGGTGGTCACCTGGCCAGGAGCAGAAAGGGCCCTGACCTGCTGGAGCAGAAGCTACTCTGACCAGCACACGATGGGGGAGCCAGCATCACCTTCCAGCCAGCCACAGCCGGAAGGCCTGTTTTCTAGGAACTCTGATCCAGGCAGAGGGGCCAAGGGGGCTCCTTACCACACCCTGCAGAAAGGCTCAAGGGAAGGGATGCCTGTTCTGGAGAAGACCAGCCTAAAGGGGTCTGGGAAGGAACAATCGGAACTGATGCCCCAAGGAAGAGAAGCCAACAGCTTTCTGATTACAGTACTTAGTCTAACCAAACAGTGGAGGTGGTCAAGTGTGGTCTCCGTCCAACCAAACAGTGGTGGTGGTCAAGTAGGTCTCCGGACCTGCGACTTCAGTTCTACCAGGGAAATTTTCAGAAATGCAAGTGTTTGGTCACCAGTCCAGGCCTACCCTGTCAAAAATTCTGTTTTACCAAGACCTGTAGGTGATTCTGGTTCATGGTAAACTTTTTTTTTTTTTTAGAGTCGGGGTCTTGCTATGTTGGGAGGGCTGGAATGCAGTGGTGTAACCATGGGTCACTGCAGCCTTGAACTCTTGGGCTCAAGAGATCCTCCTGCATCCGCCTCTCAAGTAGCTGGGACTGCAGGCATGTGCCACCACAGCCAGCTTTCATGTTAAACTTTGAGAACTGTCCTAGAGAATAAGGAGGGCTGCACTGTCACCCCTATGTTATGGGGGTGAATATCGAAACTGACAGACCATTCACCAAAGCCACCAGGCAAGAGCATGGCAAGTGAGTGTCCACCCCACCCCTACAAGCACTCACCAGGCCATCGCAGGCACTGATGGCCGCCAGGCCGCCCTCAAGCTCAGGGTCTTGCACCTCACCAAGCAGGTGGCAGGCAGGGGTGCTGGCTCGGATGTGCATCCGGCCCAGACTGCCAAGCCGCCGCGTCTCACTCAAGAAGCCAGGCGCCAGCAGGTGCGGGTTGGTGGTCAGGTTGAAGCGCAGCTCACGCCCGCGGTACTGCAGCTGGTAGAAGGTGGGTGTGTCGTGGTGCAGGGACACATCCCGCTTGCGCAGTACACGGGGCCACAGTTCGTAGGACAGGAAGGAGCCCCCCGCATCCACACGCACTGGGTGCACAACGTCCAGTGCCGCCCGGTCCTTGGCTGCACGTCCTGTAGGGAAACAACCATGAGCAGCGCCTACCTCCAGGGAAGACGGGGCCTTGGCTGGTCACCAGGGACCTCAGGGGGAGCAGCCAAGAGACTGTGGCTGGGGTCTGATTGCCTGGACTCAAATCTTTGCTGTGCAATCCACTAGCTCTGCTTTTTCATTTTTCCGTGCCTCAGTTTCCCCATCTGGATTATTGCAGTAACTTAACAGATTTTTTTTTTTTTTTTTTTGAGTTGGAGTATCACTCTGTCACCCAGACTGGAGTGCAGCGGCCACTCCCAGCCACTGCAGCCTCGACCTGCTGGGCTCCGGCGATCCTTCCGCCTCAGTCTTCAAAGTAGCTGGAACTACAGGCACGTGCTACCACGCCTGGCTGATTTTTGATTTATTGTAGAGATGAGGTCTCGCCAAGTTGCCCAGGCGGGTCTCGAACCCACGGGCTCAGGCAATCCACTCACCTCAGCCTCCCAAGGCGTGGGATTACAGGCTGAGCCACCGAGCCCGGTAACTTAACAGATCTTAATAGCTGCCCATCTCAGGTGCCCCTCCCCTAGTCTGTTTTCTTTTTTATTTGTTAAAGTTTTTAAATTTTTTTTAGAGACAGGGTCTCACTCTGTAGCCCAGGCTGGAATGCAGTGGTGCCATCATAGCTCACTGAAGCCTAACCTCCAGGGCTCAAGCTATCCTCTAGCCCCAGCCTCCCAAGTAGCAGTGACTACAGGCATGCACCACCACACCTTGCTAATTTTTTAACTTTTTAGAGATGGGGTCTTGCTATGTTGCCTAAGGTAGGAACCCCTGGCCTCAAACGATCCTCCCACCTCAGCCTCCCAAAGTGCTGAGATTACAAGTATGAGCCACTGTGCTGGGCCCTAGTCTATTTTCAATACAGCAATCAGAAGGATTCATTCAAAACTGGTGGGATCATGGTCTTACGCTGTTCAAAATCCTGCAGTGGCTCCCATCTCTCTCATGGCAAAATACAAAGTTCTGGCAATGGTCAATGAGGCCCAGATAAGGTGGCCTCTCCAATCTCATTTCCAACGATACCTCCTTATTTCCCTCTGCTCAGCCCCCAGGTCTCCTTGCAGTCCCAAAACATATCAGACAGGCTTCTGCTTCAGGATTTTGCATTGCTATTCCCTGCACCTAGAACATTCTTCCCTCAGTTTTTCACGTGGCTAAACCACTTGCCTCTGTCAAGTCCTTGCTCCAATGTCTCCTTCTCAGTGAGGCCACCTCTGACAACTTTTATTTTCAAATTGCAACTCCCCGGCTCTCTGGAACTGGAACACCTTCTCTCAGTTTTCCATGTGGCTAAACCACTCACCTCCATCAAGTCCTTGCTCCGATGTCTCCTCAGTGAGGCTGCCTCTATTTTATTTTCAAATTGCAACTCGTTGGCTCTCGTGAGCTCTCTTCCCTGCTTTATTTTTTCCAATAGTACTTCTGACATATCGTGTCATTTAACATTTTCATTTTTTCTATTTGCCCGTTTTCTCCCTCCCTTCCCAATGTAAAGTCTGGGAGGGCAGGGGTCTTTATACTCTGTTGAAAATTTAAGTGTCAGAAATAGTCCTTCTTTGGTATTTCGTGGTGGAATCCGTAAAATAGGGCTACTCACAGAACATCCACTCTTGAAGCTGTTGTGAGGATTGAATGAACTGAGCTACCCCGCACAGCAGTGCGCGGCCCACTGACTAAAACATGATGGCAATCATGATTGCTATGATTATTATTCGCCTAGTGGATTTCTTTTTCTTTTGAGTCAGGGTCTCACTCAGTCACCCAGGCTGGAGTGCTGTGGCAGGATCACTGCTCACTGCAGCCTCAACCTCCTAGGCTCAGGCTATCCTTCTGCGTCAGTCTCCCAGGTAACTGGGACTACTAGCATGCACCACCACATCCAGCTAATTTTTAAATTTTTTTCATAGACACCAGGTCTTACTATGTTGCCCAGGCTATTCTTGAACTCCTGGGTTCAAGTGTTCTTCCCATCTCGGCCTCCCAGAGTGCTAGGACTATAGGTATGAGGTGGCCTGGTGGGTTTTAAAGAGTATACTCTCAGATGCCTGAGGGTTCTGCAAGCTCTCCAGGCCTCTTGGGATGGGGAGATAGAAGACCACCCACGTGGAGTTCCCTGGCCCTTTACTGCCACCACTTCAGCAGAGTGGCGCTGGCTTCCATCTTTTACAGTTGAAGAAGTTTCCAGGGACAGAAAACATTTGCAGACCTCTGCTCAGGCCCTTGCAGTGTGAAAAACCCTCTCCCTTCCCAAGACCCACACTCTCCCTGTTGTTCTGTTCTTTTAGATTCCCCAGTAAAAACTGGATTCTTAACCATTTTTGTCCTAGACTCCTTCTCAGAATAATGTGTTGATTTTTTTTTTTTTTTTTAGAGAGACAGGGTCTCCCTCTGTCACCCAGGCTGGAGTGCAGCAGCATGATCATAGCTCAAGGTAACCTTAAACTCCTGGGCCTTGACTCCTGTAACCATGATCCTCCCACCTCGGTCTCCTGAGTAGCTGATTCTACAAGCTCCCACCACCATACTCTGCTAATTTTTTTTTTTTTAATTTTCTGTAGAGATGGGGTCTTGTTATGTTGCCCAGACTGGTTTCGAACTCCTAGTCTGATCCTTCCACCTCAGCCTCCCAAAATGCTGGGATTATAGGCATGAGCCACTACGTCCAGCAGAATTTCTTAAAAACAATTTCCCAAGCCCCATCCCAGACTCACTAAATCAACATTTCCAAGAAACTAGGACTAGGATCTAGGAAGTTGTATTTTTTACCAAGAGCCTCAAGGAACTGTAGAAGTTAGGAAATCCTCCAGTGATGAACCTGCCTGATAATCAGTGATACTCGGAGAGTCCTTAAAAACTGATATACCCAAGACCCAGCCCAGAGTTGTTTTTTTTTGAGCTGTTATCTCACTCAGTCTCCCAGGCTGCAGTGCAGTGGCACGCTCACAGCCCAGGGTCGACCTGCAGGACTCAGGTGATCCTTCCACCTCAGCCATCCAAGTAGTTGGAACTACAGGCATGCGCTACCACACCCAGCAAATTTTTTAATTTATTGTAGAGATGAGGTCTTACCAAATTGCCCAAGCTCGTACCTCGGCCTCCCAAAGTGCTGGGATTCTAGGCTGATCCATCGAGCCCGGTCCTGGCCCAGAAATTCTGACTCTACAGACCCAGGGCTATGGGGCCCCAGAATCCATATTTTTCTAGACCTTGCCCAGGGATTCTGATGTGGCCGTTTCAGGGGCTGGTATTCAGAAACTCCTGGGCTGGATGACTTAAGGAGACCACTTCCCCTGACATCCTACTAAAGGAATATGGGACTACAACCCCACAACCACGGCCGGCAGATGTGTTATCAGTTTCATTGATTTTTGTTTTGTTTTGTTTTTTTGGTTTGTTTGGCTGACACAAATATTGAAAAAAGTTCTAATCAATTGCCAGCATTTAAGAATCCCATGATCGAGCCGGGCTCGGTGGCTCAGCCTGTAATCCCGCGCCTTGGGGAGCTGAGGTGAGTGGATTGCCTGAGCCCACGGGATCGAGACCCGCCTGGGCAACTTGGCTAGACCTCATCTCTACAATAAATCAAAAAATTAGCCAGGGTGTGGTAGCACGCGCCAACCCCAGCTACTTGGAAGAGTGAGGCAGAAGGCTCGCCGGAGCCCAGCAGGTCGAGGCTGCGGTGGCTGGGAGCGGCCACTGCACTCCAGTCTGGGCGACAGAGTGAGACTCCAACTCAAAATAAATAAATAAATAAAAATAAAAATAAAAGAATCCCATGATCTTGTACAAAAATCTTAATGTTCATCTGTCCATGTCCGGCCTACATTTCCACCTGGCAGAATAGGCTGGGGTCGAGCAGTGACCCCCTTAAGAGAAGGCTCATGTGCCTTTGTCATCAGTGGCCACCACCCCCTATTCATTCCCAACACTGTGGCTGCAGGTAGGCTGCCCTCTGACTTGTGTTTTCTTTCACTCAGGAAAGAACTGAGTCTTAACAATTTCCTAGGCCCCATCCTAGACTTACAAAATCAGCATTTCTAGGAAACTAGGACAAGGAACTAGGAAGCTGAGTTTTTACCAAGAGCCTCAAGGAACTGTGGAAGTTAGGAAATCCTGCACTGATGCACCTGCCTGATAAAAATGGAAAAACAAGCCCCGCTGGGCAGCCCACACCTGGATTACCATCTACTCAGAAGGCTGCAGTGAGCCATGATCGTGCCACTGCACTCTGGCCTGGGCGACAGAGACCCCCAACTCAAATTAAAAAAAAAAAAAAA
>NW_007246397.1:161742-162103 GCF_000164805.1 Carlito syrichta | reverse complement strand
CGGAGCCCAGCAGGTCGAGGCTGCGGTGGCCGGGAGCAGCCACTGCACTCCAGTCTGGGCGACAGAGATTCCAACTCAAAAAAAAAGAAAAGAACAATAAATGCCTATAGAATGTTACCATTTTCTTGCAATAATTTTTCTTGTTTTGTTTGGCATTTATGATGAACTTATATTGTTTAACCATTAAAATATTTTAAGGGGAGGCCAGACGCAGCAGCTCAGGCCTGTAATCCCAGTACTTTGGCAAGTGGAGGCGAGAGAACTGCCTGAACCCAAGGCAACTTGGTGAGACCTCGTCTCAACAGCAAAGTAAAAAAAAAAAAAAAAATTAGCCGGACTCGGTGGCTCAGCCTGTAATCCC
>NW_007246397.1:158068-161268 GCF_000164805.1 Carlito syrichta | reverse complement strand
AGGAAGGATCGCCGGAGCCCAACAGGTAGAGGCTGCGGTGGCCGGGAGCGGCCACTGCACTCCAGTCTGGACAACCGAGTGAGACTCCAACTCAAAAAAAAAAAAAAAAAAAATTAGCCAGGTGTAGTGGTGCAAACCAGTAGTCCCAGATACTTGCAAGGTTACAGCAGAAGGATCACCTTAGGCTAGCAGGTCTAGGCTGCAGTAGCCATGACTGTGCCACTGTACACCAACCTGGGCGGCAAAGGTAGACTCCAACTCAAAAAATATACAAACTGTATATATTTTAAGAGGGAGTAGATGAGTTAAAAAGAAAGAAATAACTTTCGCTGTTGCCTAGTTAACATTGGTAGAAACGTTGGGGCTGACACTGGCACCACCAAGTGCCCACAAGGGGTAATTGCAGGTTCCAGTCTCAACTGCAAGTACGGGCCTCAGTGCTGAGCCTACAGAGCTGAAGCTACTCTGGGAAGACAGCAGGCGCCATCCAGCAGGACTGCCAGCAGCTCACCGCCAAGTCTGTTCTGCCAAGTCAGGAGGTCCGTTCTGATTGGACCAAGCTCCTGCCACACTGGGTGTTAAATACCTTGAATATCATTCCTGGGTGACAGAAATGTCACTCCGGAGCGTCTACCAGAGAAATGCCAACATGGTGTGTACCCTCACCTCCCTATCAAGAACCTGAGTTACGATCCAGCCCTTCAAATGACCCACAACTCATGTCAAGAAGGAAAAATAATGGGGGGGATGGTGTGTGAAGTTGGGGGGCATGTGGGTAGACATGACGAGGTCCCCATCCCAGGAACCCTAGCACATCCCTGAGCTTGTCACAGGTGGAGAAAAAAGTCAGGATGTATTTTTCTCTCTTTTTTTTTTTTGAGTTGGCATTTCACTCTGTCGCCGAGACTGGAGTGCAGTGGCACGCTCCCGGCCACCGCGGCCTCAACCTGCTGGGCTCAGGCAATCCTCTCGTTTCAGCCTTCCAAGTAGCTGGAACTACAGGCGTGCGCTACCACGCCCGGCTAATTTTTTAAATTTATTGGAGAGACAAGGTCTCGCCAAGTTGCCTGGGCAGGTCTCGAACCCACGGGCTCAGGCAATCCACTCACCTCAGCCTCCCAAAGTGCTGGGATTACAGGCTGAGCCACAGAGCCTGGCCGATATATTTTTCTAAAGGTGAACCCAGGATGTGCCCTTTGGTCTCAACGAAGGCAAGCATTTAGTGGGAAGAGCCCCAGGCTTAGGTCCTTGGCTCCAAAGAAAATGACAAGCAAGGTGGGGTGCAGTGACTCACACCTATAATCCCAGAAGTTCAGGAAGCTAAGCAAGAGGACTGTCTGAGCCCAGGAGTTCGAGACCAGTCTGGGCAGTGTGGCATGACCTGGTCTCTACAATAAAACCAAAAATTAGCCAGCCGTGTTTGCGCGCCTGTAGTCCCAGCTATTTGGAAGACTGAGGCAGAAGGATCACCTGAGCGCAGTAGGTTGAGGCTGCGGTAGCCATGAGCATGCTACTGCACTCCAGCACGGGCGACAGAGTGAGACTCTGACTGGAAGGAAAAGGAAAGGGAAAAGGAAAAGGAAAAGGAAAGGAAAGGAGAAAATAACAGGTTAACAGCCTCAGAGTCAGGATTCCTAACAGGGAGAGTCCCATGCTGCGTAACTGTGGGGATATTAGAGACATTCTCCACTCTGTGCCTCCACCCCCATGACAGTTCCAAGAAGCAAGACTCACCAAGGACTCCCTAATCTTACTGGGTCTGCCTGGTAGACTAATAAAAACAATGGGCACCACGTGGTAGTCACTCTGTCCTGTACCAAGCAATTGATAATCAGTACTTCACTTAATCCTCATAAGAATCCTATGAGGCTGACCACCCTGCTCCTCTCACAGCTGCCAGAGGACCTGGACCCAAGTTCAGTTCAGGGGCAGTGTCCTGTGGGAACCACCTTCCTGCTCCCTCATTCCCATCACCTGCCTCATCCTCCTGGGCTTCCCTCTGGGAAAACACCGGGTTCCTGCAGGAAGCTCTGGAGCGCAACCCTAGCAGGTCACTCCACTCTGAGCCTGTTTCCTTCTCCCTAAAAGGACTGTCCATCAAATTAGAACCAGTGAGGCGACACACAGTAAGTGCTCAGGAAGCGCTTGATCCTGCTCCACTCCTTGCACGTGGCTGCTAGACCAAACCTCCCTAAAGCCGTTTTCATCAGCTGCTCCCTCAACGGCTTCCCAGATCTCTAAGATCGAGTTCCCTGTCCCCCGCATTCGGATGCTTTTCCTAGCCACAATCCTTCCAGTGGGAAGAGAAGAGGATCTTATCCCAGGATGCTCCCCAGGGGTCTCCCCACCCCTCCACACCCTTCCAGCCCCTCTCCATCCATCTCGTCCCTCCAATTCGGTGTCGTCGTCCCCGGCAAAGCCTTCCGACCGCCTCGCCTGCAGGGACTCTCCCCACTACCTTACTGGCCCTCATCAGCACCGGGCCGGGAGCTCCTCCACCCTCGACTACTATATTCCCGGGCCGGCGGCTCGGACGCACCAGGAGCGCGGCAACCCGGCAGGTCGCCGCCAAACAAGAGTCTGGACGCGGGCCAGAGGCTCGCCGGAGGCCCGCCCGGCGGCGCGGGAGAGAGAACCGAGGGCCGGGAAAAGAAGCGCCTGCTCCCCTCCCAGATGCTTCACACTTGGGGGAGGGAGAGGCAGGAAGTGCAAGGGCCGCGCGAGACCCGGCTCCCAGCGCCAGCAGCGCAGATGCTGGGCAGGGGGCCGGAGCGCGGCGGGGGCCCCGCGTAGACCTGCGACCCGGCGCCCCGTCGGCCCGTCGGCAGCGTCCGGGCCAGCCCGCTTTCCAGGAGAGCTTCACTAAGGAGTGTGAGAAAGCAAGTCCTCGGCGGGGTGCAACGCGCTCCGTCCAGCCCCCTGGGGCCAGCGCTCTCCCGGAGATGCGCGCACGGCTGCAACCAGGTGGGAGAAGCAGCCCGAGGAGCGGGAGGGGCTCAGCCCAGGCGACGGGCAGGGTCCACTGTGGATCCGGGGACCGGGAATGGCTCCCGGCCGGCCCGACCTCACCCCGGTCCCTAACACCAGGGGAGCTGGGGGCGCTACCACTTCCAGACAGAGCCAGAACCGCGCGGGGTCCGCAAAGGTGAGAAGGGGGTAAAACGAGGCTGGGGCGCGCGGGGCGGAGTGGCAGGGCCCGG
>NW_007246397.1:144550-157373 GCF_000164805.1 Carlito syrichta | reverse complement strand
TGGCGGCGGAGCCCTGCCGGGGGTCCCCCAAGACCCCCTAAAGAATCTGGAATGTCCGGAATTTCTGCCTTGCCCCTGATCTAACATCCAGGAGGCGCCCTTCGGTGTGCTCCCCAAGCCAGACAGGACTTCCTTGCAGAGAAAGGGACACGGGCGGCCTCCCCAGGGTCCAGGATCACCCGGCAGGGCAGCAGGGTCCCCAGAGTCCCAAGGTAGATTCTGCTGCAAAACCAGCTCCGAGAGAGAGGCCTGGGCCCTTCCCGGGTGGGCCTGTTTCCCATGTGCGGTGGGGTTACGCTAGCCCTCTCCTCTGATCCTTTTCTTAGTGCCTGTTTGCTTGGAGAAGAGCACAGAGTTCAGTTCACTGCTAGGGACTCCACCACCTCGCCCAGGCAGCACCCACAGGCTTTCAGCAGGGACCTTCTGGGAGCCTGGAGGCCGGCCAACCCCAGCCTTGCATCCCAGACCAGCCTCTGCTGCCAAAACCTGCCATCTGTCCTGCGTGGCCCCAGCCCTGGCCCTGGCTTCTGTCTCTAACACCCCCTGCTCCCAGGAGGCTCCTGGCCACCTTCCGTCTTCATTAAACCTGGCCCTGCTCTGGGTTGCCGGTCTAGTCCCTCAAGACCCCTGTGGTCAGCTTCCTGTCCTTGGCCAGCCTCTATGTGCCCCACACCCTCCGAGGCCCACACACCTACCTCCTTGTCCAATCTCCTGAGCACTTTCCCTCATTCCTGGAGCCTGGCTTCTGGCTGGCTCTCCACCCCAAGCCCTGCTGTCCTCCTGGGGGACCTGTGTAGAACATAGCCACCCACCCTGTGTCCTCTTCTCCAGTGACCCTCCACTTCACCTCAGCCACAAGGGCTTGTGACCACAGCCTAGGCCGTGTCATCCCTCAGAACTGCCCCACCTCTGGCATCTGAAGACCATATGCCTCCTTCTTGGACCCAATCTGCCATCCCTCCCACCTTCACAATCACAGTTCTTCCTCCAGTCCCTTGTCACCTTCCTCTTCTCCCACCCACCAACCCCTCCTGGCTTCGCCTTCTCTCCCAAGCTGCATTCACTGCTTTACACCTGGCCCCTACCCAGCCACCTTCCAGTGCTCTCCTGCCCCTTATGGCAGCTGGTCTGGCTGCCCAGGGACAGGGACAATTTAGATGACCAGGTCCTACCACACACACCCCCACCCATGCCACAAGCATCTGTAACTAGCACTCACTCCGGACACAATGGGACAAGTGCCCTTCAACAGTCGGACACAATATTTCCCCCAAGGCTCTGTGGTCCCCTTCCTTCCTGCCTCCCCAAGGGATTTGCTCCAGGTGTCCTCTGCTTTCCTTGGTATCTAGGGGCTTGTGGCCCTCAGTTTAAAAGAGTCTTGTCTCCCTCCAATTAAAGATACAGACATGTCCGAGTAATTCCAGTTACTCAGGGGTCTGAAGCAGAAGGATCATGTGAGTCCAGGAGTTCGAGGCCAGACTGGGCAACATAGTGAGACCTCTGCAAAAAAAAATTTTATTTAGCTGGGTGTGCACCTGTAATCCCAGTTACTCGGGCGGCTGAGGCAGAAGGATCGTCTGAGCCCAGGAGGTCAAGGCCGCAGTGAGCGTGATCGTGCCACTTGCACTCCAACCTGAGCAACAGAGACTCCAACTCAAAAAAAAAAAAAAATCCTTCTCTGGAGTATTGTCTAGACCCCCATGTTTCCTATTGGCGCCCAGTCTAAGCCTCTCCTCCATTCGCATCTTGGTGTCAAAACCACAATCCTTCACCTCAACCTTCCTTGGTCATTCCCGAATCATCCTCTCCTTCCACACACCTCAACTCTGCCCTTGTCACCTGGCAAATCTCCTCTTCTCTCTGCAAATACCAAGTATGCACTGCAGACCCAGAGCCCAGGGGACACAGCTGTGAACAGATGGACAAACTCCGTTCTCGGGCTCCCTCTCTGCAGCAGGCCACGGGCACCAAGCAAGTAGACAGATAAACGATTAGACCACTGTGTAAACCAGACTGGCTGCTGAGAGGTGCCTTGAAGAAAGTAAAACTGCCAGGTGCGGTGACTCACACCTATAATCCCAACACTTTGGGAGGTGGAGGTGAGAGGATTGCCTGAGCCGATGGGTTTGAGACCAGCCTGGGCAACATAGTGAGACCTAGTCTACAATAAATCAAAAAATTAGCCAGGTGTGGTGGTGTACACTTATAGTTCCAGCTACTTGGAAGACTGAGGCAGAAGGATCGCCTGAACCCAGCAGGCTGAGGTGGCTGTGAACGTGCCACTGCACTCCAGCCTGGGAGACAGAGTAAGACTTCAACTCAAAAAAGAAACAAAAGAAAAAAAAAAAGAAAACCAGTAATGACTAGAGAATCTACTTGTCACAGGGTGGTCAGGGAAGACCTTCCTGAGGAGGAGACATTTGAACTGTGAGACCAGAATGACGAGAGGGATCAGTCCTGTGGAGATGAAAGGGAAAAGATGAGCCTGGCATGGTGGTGTGCATCTATACTCCCAGCTACTCTGGAGGCTGAGGTGGGAGGATCACTTAAGCCCAGGAGTTTGAGACTGCAGTGAACTGCACTCCTGTGACAGAGTAAGACTTTATGTATAAGAAAAATGAAGAAAAATAATTATTTTTAAAGATAGGCACAAGCTTGGTGTCCCTGAGACTTGCCTTTTCAGGCCTAGCTTATATGTAACCCCTTCCAGAAAGTCTTCCCCGATCTCTTTCTCCGGGTTCCCAGAGCACCCTTTGCCACCTCATTCATTGCACACGAAACTGCTGTTGTCCATTACGAGCCTGTCAAGCCCGCCACACTGGGAGATGCTAAGGTCATGTCTTACCGGTCTTTGTGATCCAGCCCCCAGCACAGCAAACCCGAGAGATCCAGAGGATCTGGGGTGGGGAGGAGAGTCACACAGCTCTCCCTGGCCAGCACCGCAGCTACCTTGAAATTGCCAAGGCCAAACAGTGAATTAGAGGCTTTTCTCAAACGCAGCTTCGGAATCTGCATGTTCACACCCCACGGCTGACAACAGTCCGTCCCTGCCTCCCCTAGGGTCCTGGTCTGTACTCTGTTTATACCCTGCTGGGTGCCTTCATGTTAAGCCACCTCAAGAACCACACTAGACACCGTGGGATACAGAAGAGTGATAAGACGTGGTCCTGCTCCCAGGATGGAAGTAATAATTCAACTGGAAGTACAAGACCAGCCAACTCCAGACTTGGAGGGCAAAGTGTGTATTTTAAACAAAGCAAGAGATTGGCTATTTCAGTGTGTGATGTCATCATTCAGAATTCCAGGTATCCAGCAAGTGAATTCTCCCCTCATAACTTGATAGGATAACTTATTCCATTTATTTATTTTTAACTTTTGCTTTCTCCCATGACCTATCGCACCCCTCAAGATCCCATGGTACCCTTTGCCACCCCATCAATAGCACAATAAAATGCTAATGTCTGTTTATGGGTCTGTCAGCGCCTGGGCAAGGACATGAATAGACAATTTCCTTTTCTTTTTGAGTAGGAGTCTCTTTCTGTCGCCCAGGCTGGAGTGCGGTGGCATGCTCATGGCTACCACAACCTCAACCTGCTGGACTCAGGTGATCCTTCTGCTTCAGCCTTCCAAATAGCTGGACCTACAGGTGCATGCCACCACATCCAGCTAATTTCTTGATTTAGTGTAGAGACAAGGTCTTGCCATGTTGCCCAGGCTAGTCTCAAACCTGCGGGCTCAGGCAGTCCTCTTGCCTCCACCTCCCAAAGTGCTGAGATTACAGATATGAGCCACCATGTCCAGTAAATAGACACTTTTCAAAAAGAACACATGCATGCAGCCAACAGATACATGGAAAAAATGCTTAGCCTCACTAATTGTCAGAGACATGCAAATCAAAACCACAATGAGATACCACCTAACTCCAGTAAGGATGGCCATCACTGATAAATCAACAAACAACAGATGCTGGCATGGGTGTGGAAAAAAAAGGAACGCTTCTGCACTGTTGGTGGGAGTACAGGCTAGTTCAACCTCTATGGAAAGCAGTGTGGCACTTCCTAAAAAACTAAAAATTGACCTTCCATAGGATCCAGCAATCCCTCTCCTGGGAATATACCTGGAGAAAGATAAATTGTTCTGCCAAAAAGACACCTGCACCCTCATGTTCATAGCAGCACTACTTACAATAGTAAAAACATGGAACCAATCCTACTGTCTATTGAAAGTGGACTGGATTTTTAAAATGTGGAACATATACACAATGGAGTATTATGCAGCCATAAAGAAGAACAAAATCATAGATTTCACAGCAAATTGGATGGAATTGGACATCATCCTACTTAGTGATCTATCACAGAGACAAATAACTCAGTAACACATGTTCTCACTCATAAGTGGGACCTGAACATTAATCACATTAGTACAAGAGAGGGATTGGCAGTTGCTGGACACTGTGGGAGCGAGGGAGGGGGAGCACATAACAATATAAAAGGTACCTGGTCCTAAACCAGAGGAAGTGAGGACCAGTTGGGGGCCCAAACTTCTCCTGCACCCAGCCTACTTGTGTAGGAATCCTGACTGGTACCCCACATCTCTATAATAAAATAAAACAAAATAAAATATAAAAATAGTAAACTAAAACATTACCAGAAAAATGTCAGGTGTGGTGGCTCATGCCTGTAATCCTAGCACTTTGGGAGGTCAAGGTGGGAGGATTGCTTAAGCCCAGGAGTTTGAGACCAGCCTGGGTAACACAGCAAGACCTCATCTCTACAAAAATATCAAAGAAAAAAGAAAAAAAAAAATAGCCAGGCATGGTGGTGCACACCTGTGATCCCAGCTACTCAGGAGGCTGAGGTGGGAGAATTGCCTGAGCCCAGGAGGTCAAGGCTGCAATGAGCCGTGATCATGCCACTGCACTCCAGTCTGGATGATAGAGAAAAAAAAAAAAAAATTACCAGAAACCGATCCAAGTGTTAAAAGTAATTACATTTATTCTGCTTCTGTAGCTCCGTATATATGCTGATAGACCGCTAGGTAGGAAAGTATAGCAGACCACTGTGTTTAACTATGCTCCGCCTGTAACCCCAGCACTTTGGGAGTCCAAGGTGAGTGAATTGCCTGAGCCCGCGGGTTTGAGACCAGCCCGGGCAACTTGGCAAGACCTCATCTCTACAATAGATAAAAAATTAGCCAGGTGTGGGAGTGCACGCCCGTAGTTCCGGCTGCTTGGAAGGCTGAGGCCGAAGGATTGCTGGAGCCTGTAGGTCGACACTGGGGTGGCCGTGAGCATGCCACTGCACTCCAGCCTGGGTGACGGAGTGAGACTCCAAATAAAAAAATAAAAATAAATGCACAATTTTTTAATACGTAAATTTCAGATTTCTTTGGGTTCCCCTTGTAATTGAAGGTGTTCATTTAGGCTGTAGATTGCTAAACAGGAATGCCCATAAACACCCCCTCATAAGACAGACTTGGACTGAGTTAAAGCCGACCTCAGCAAGATCACTGGCTGGAATGGGACACTGAGCTGCCACTGTGGGCCTGATTAACCATTGTTCTGGAAGCCCTGGAGACGTGGGGTGTTTCCAATCTCTCACCATTTTCTGGAGCAAGGCGGCCTTCGCCTGCCCTTGCCAGGCCATAGCTGCCCCCACAGAATGCCACAGGAAGAGTCGTGACAATTATCCGCATGAGACTTCAGAGCCATCAGTCAGTTGATAGGATAAGGGCCCCAGATTGGTTTCTAGTGCCTTTTCAGTTGCCACTTGGGAACGGTGATTTGATGGAGGTGAATTGTGGTAGTGAACGAGAGCGCCGTAGCCTTCGTGCCATCACTATGCTTCATGTGCAATGTCTCATGTAATCCTCTTCCCAACATGAAACAGATACGATTTTTCTCATTTTAGGGATAGAGAAACTGAGGCATGGCGAGGTTAAGTAACTTTGCTCCAGGTCCCACATTTGTAGGTATCAAGGTCAGGCCAGGTCTGATTCTAGCACCTAGGTCCCTTACCACTCTATGTCACGTGCTCCCCAAACTGCCAATTTCAACTTCCATCACCAGAGGATCTGTTTCTTCAAGGCTCCTCCTTTTAGAGTTACTTCTAAGTCTGTCAGATAGCTATCACATGGGACAGCCACTTCCCCTTCACTAGGGACTCATTGGTGACCCCCTACTAAGTGTCAGTTGCGAAGAGCCATGGTGCTTTCCAAAGGCACCCTTAGGAATAGCCAGCACGTGATGTCCCACAGTCAAATTTCGCCTTCACCTCTAGCCCATGAACTCCATGCCTGATGGGCCGGCACCTCATAGGATTTCATATGACTTGTCTGAGGTCTACCCAGGACTGGACGTGCAGGCCAGTGCACCCCACCTGGCCCAACCTTGCCCCTGCACGAGTCTAACCCTCTATGGGTTCTTTCCACCTTGACTCTCCAGCTTGGTTTCTGCCTTGCCTGCTTTCTTCTTCTTCTTTTTGAAATTGTGTTTTTCTTCTATTTCACACACATTGTTTCAGCAATGGATGCTTCACTTTCTCATGTCTGGAAATCATTTGAAAACTTTTAATGCTTTTCTGTTGAGTTTACTGCGTGTTTAGGAGGTCTCTCTACTCATTATTTATCCTTTAATAATTTTTTTCATGTATTTGATTAACTTTTGTAATGAAAGTACTTGTTTCGACATGCAAAAATCAGAATCTTTGCTGGGAATAAGATGCCAGATGAAATGAATTGCATGGGTCATTTTTCGTTTTTTAATCAATAAATCATTTCACTCCTTTATTTATCCAAGAAATACTCACTTCTGCTGCCTGCAGTGAAGCTTAAATGAATAAAAACAACATGAACTTTACTTTAAAATTGCTATTGCCAACATTAAAAATGGAATTGATTATATAATTTGGGGGTTGGGAAGGATATTTTAAAGATGAAATCAACAACAAAATCTGTAGGAAGGAAAGTTTATAGATATACCCATATGAATGGCAAAACTTGCCCGTATCATAAAACTTCATAAATCCAACATCTAAAATATAGGAGACCTCAAGAGAGCAAAGAAAACAGAGGGAAGTTGTCAAATAAATATATAAGAATATTCTCAGAACTGAAGCACATGAATTTCTAGATTGAAAGGGTTTACTGGTTTCCAGCACAAAAGAGACCCAAACCAAGGAACAGCATCTTGGTGTACCAGAACTCTTGGATATTAGAGAAAATGGTTTCCAGATTTTCCGGAGAAGGAAGGAAAATGGTCCCAAACACTCTGTAGTTGGAAAGGCAACAGAATTCTCTCCAGCAATGCTACAAACTAGAAGCCAATAGAGCAATACCTTCAAAATTCTAGGAGAAATGGTTTACAACATAGAACTAAAGTCCCAGACTCTCAATCAAGTGTGATAAAAGTGAAATAAGGATGTTTTAAGATATGCAAGTTCTCAAACATTTACCTTCTATGCACCCTTTTCTGGAAAGTTACTGGAGTAGGTAAGGCTAGGCATGGTGGCTCACATCTATCATCCTAATGTTTTGGGAGGCCGAGGTAGGAGCATCATTTGAGACGAGAAGTTTGAGAATAGCCTGGGCAGCATAGCAAGATCCCATCTCCACAGGAAAAAAAATTTTTAATTCAGCTGGGTGTGGTGGTGACACCTGAGATACAGTCTCAGCTGTACGAGACCCGCTGGCTTGGAAGTCTGAGGTTGCAGTGAACTATGATCAGGACACTGCACTCCAGCCTGGGTGGCAGAGTAAGACCTCATGTCTTAAAAAAAAAAAAAAAAATTAAGTAGTCAGGCTCAGGGGCTCAGCCTGTAATCCCACGCCTTTGGGAGGCTGAGGTGAGTGGATTGCCTGAGCCCGCGGGTTTGAGACCCGCCTGGACAGCAAGACCTCATCTCTACAATAAATCAAAAACTCAGCCGGGCGTGGTAGTGTGCGCCTGTAATTCCGGCTACTTGGAAGGTTGAGGCGGAAGGATGACCGGAGCCCAGCAGGTCGAGGCTGCAGTGGCCGGGAGCAGCCACTGCACTCCAGTCTGGGCGACAGAGTGAGACTCCAACTCAAAAAAAAAAAAAAAAAAAGAAGTAACCAAGAAAGAGAAGGACTGAAGAACTAAGAAACAGGTGATCCAACACAAGCATAAGATGAAGGAAGTCTCTGGAATAACAGTAAAGGAAAATTCTAGAATCACAACCATTTCATAGGCCAAAAGAACCACAACTCTAGACTGAAACCGGAAGCCAGAGATCTAGGAAGGAGGGTTCAAAAGAAAGGAATAAAAAACAGAGAAATAACTGGGCTCGGTGGCTCAGCCTGTAATCCCAGCACTTTGGGAGGCCGAGGTGAGTGGATTGCCTGAGCCCACGTGTTCGAGACCCACCTGGGCAACTTGGCAAGACCTCATCTCTACATTAAATAAAATAAAAAAAAATTAGCTGGGCTTGATAGCGCGTGCCTGTAGTTCCAGTTAGTTGGAGGGCTGAGAGGGAAGGGTTACCGGAGCCCAGCAGGTCGAGGTTGCAGTGGCCGGGAGCGGCCACTGCACTCCAGTCTGGGTGACAGAGTGAGACTCCAACTCAAAAAAAAAAAAACAGAGAAATGGAGATTCCTGATGTATGGACAAGAACACACAAAAGCTTCATCACAAATATTTTGAGTGACTAATCCCAATACTTCCTGGTAGAGATAAGACCCACAGACCTGGCTCAGCTCAGCTGCTTCCCTGGGCGAGGTTTGGGATCCAGCTGTTCTTAAGGTGAGCTCCACATCATGAAGCAATGGGTGGCAGGTTCTGGAGTTCAGTGTGGCTGGGGATTCAAGTCTTAAATCCTGAGTTTTTTTTTAAAAAGGGGGCCAGGCGCGGTGGCTCACGCCTATAATTCCAGCACTTAGGGAGGCCGAGGTGAGAGGATTACCTGAGCCCGCCGATTTGAGACCAGCCTGGGCAACTTGGCGAGACCTCACCTCTACAATAAGTCAAAAAATTAGCTGGGCATGGTGGTGTGTGCCTGTAGTCCCAGCCACTTGGAAGGCTGAGGTGGAAGGATTGCCTGAGCCCAGCAGGTCGAGGCTGTGGTGGCCGGGAGCGGCCACAGCACTCCCTGAGTGACAGAGTGAGACTCCAACTCAAAAGGAAATGGAGGGAGGAGATAGGCAGGGAGCCAGGTGCAATGGCTTGCAACTGAGACAGGAGGATCACTTGAGCCCAGGAGTTTGAGACTAGCCTGGGCAACATTGCAAGACCCCATCTCAAATAAATAGATAAAAGGGAGGTGGGAATTAAAACAATGCCTCATGATACTATGAAAATTAAATTAAATGACACATGTGAAAGTGCTTTACAAACTAATATTAGTCACAAGGGAAGTTCTTCAGCAACATCTGCCAGCCCAGGTCACCACACACAATGTCACTGTTCTGCTGGTAAAACACATGAACAGATGCCCATAGCATGTTGACCTGGTGCTACTAGCAGAACGCACTCTCCTTCCCTATGTCAGCAGGACCCACAGCAGGACCAATAGCTTGCTGGGCTCGGTGGCTCAGCCTGTAATCCCACGCCTTTGGGAGGCTGAGGTGAGTGGATTGCCTGAGCCCGCAGGTTCGAGACCTGCCTAGGCAGCGAGACCTCATCTCTACAATAAATCAAAAAATCAGCCGGGCATGGTAGTGCATGCCTGTAATTCCAGCTACTCGGAAGGCTGAGGAGGAAGGATCGCCGGAGCCCAGCAGGTCGAGGCTGCGGTGGCCGGGAGTGGCCACTGCACTCCAGTATGGGCAACAGAGTGAGACTCCAACTCAAAAAATAAAAAGAAATACAGCATCTCTCTGGGCACAATGCCTCACTCCTATAATCCCAGCACTTTGGAAGACAGAGGCAAGAGGAATGCCTGAGCCCATGAGTTTGAGACCAACCTGGGCAACAAGGCAAGACCTCATCTCTACAATAAATCAAAAAATTAGCCGGGCATGGTGGGGCATGCCTATAGTTCCAGCTACTTGGAAGGCTGAGGAAGAAGGATCACCAAGAGCCCAGCAGGTCAAGGCTGCAGTGGCTGTGAGCGTGCCACTGCACTCCAGTCTGGGTGACAGTGTGAGACTCTGACTCAAAAAAAAAAGGTAAGAAAAGAAATACAACTTCTCAGCCCCATCCCTGACCTACTAAGTCAGAATCTACATTTATGTATGTATGTATGTGTTTATTTATTTATTTACTTGAGACAGTGTCTTGTTCTGTCATACAGACTGGAGTACAGTGGCACAATCACGGTCCACCACAGTCTCTACCTCCTGGGCTCAGGCAATTCTTTCAACTCAGCCTCTTGAGTAGTTAGGACTACAGGCAAGCGTTATCACTCCCGGTTAATTTTTGTTTTCTTTTGTTTCGATTTTTTTGTAGAGATGAGGTCTCACCATGTTGCCTAGGCTGGTCTCAAATTCCTGGGCTCAAGAAATCCTCCCACTCTCTTCCCTTAAAGTGCTGGGATTACAGATGTGAGCCACCGCACCCAACCTCAGAATCTGCATTTTAACCAGATCCCCTGGTGACTGACAGGCACACAACCAAGGCCTAGTAGGCCCAAGCATCCTTCTTCCCACCAAACTGAGTTACAGTTTTCCCAGGAGTAACTTGGGTTTGTTCACAAACCAGTTTTATACCGCTGCTCCTGTTACTATTATTGTGAAGTTTAATCAGATAGATAAGCCCAAATCTGGTTACAAAGAGAAAGTTGTTTCTATGAAAACTAAGTTGAAAGTTTTGGAAAGATGTGATGAAGATGCATTGCTAGAAACAATTGCCTAGAGTATAGGAGACTTCTGATAAGGGTCTGATAACCTGTGGCTGTTGCCCACTGGAACGCCCTGTAGGTAGACTGTCCAGTTGACAGGTATGAGGACAGCCCCTCACCCCATCTCCCGTTTATCCCTGAAGATCTTCTGTGCATGCCTCTCCCCAAGCATGACAAAGTTATTCCTTGTTCAATCTCAATTTCCTGTTTTCCTGAATTAAAATTGGCATGCCTACCATGAGCCTGATGCTTTATGTGAATTTTCTAATGAATACTCAAGCAATCCCATGAGGTAAGCTGTTACTACAGACTTGGCATCCATAATCCCAAAATTCAAAATCTGAAATGCTCCAAAATCTAAAACTTTTTGAGCACCAACATGATGCCACAAGTGGAAAATGCCACACCTGACACTTCTGCTTTCTGATAGTTCAATGTACATAGACTTAGCAATGGCCAAAAGATGCCAAACTCTGTAAAATATTTTAAGATGGTTTACTCTGGACCGGCCATGGTGGTTCACACCTGTAATCACAGCACTTTGGGAGGTGGGGGCAAGAGGATTGCCTGAGTGCAAGAGTTCAAGACCAGACTGGGCAACTTGGCCAGACCTCATCTCTATAGTAAATCAAAAAATTAGCCAGGTGTGGTGGCACACATCTGTAGTTTCAGCTACTTGGAAGGCTGAAGCAGAAGGATTGCCTGAACTCAGCAAGTCGAGGCTGTGGTGGCTGTGCATGTGCCACTTCACTCCATCCTGGGCAAAGAACAAGACTCTAACTCAAAAAAAAAAAGAAAAAGCCGGGCTCGGTGGCTCAGCCTGTAATCCCGTGCCTTTGGGAGGCTGAGGTGAGTGGACTGCCTGAGCCCGCGGGTTTGAGACCCACCTGGGCAGCGAGACCTCATCTCTACAATAAAAATCAAAAAATCAGCCAGGCGTGGTAGCACATGCCTGTAATTCCAGCTACTTGGAAGGCTGAGGCAGAAGGATCGCTGGAGCCCAGCAGGCGAGGCTGCGGTGGCCAGGAGCGGCCACTGCACTCCAGTCTGGGCGACTAAGTGAGACTCCGACTCAAAAAAAAAAAAAAAAAGATGGCTTATTCTGAGCCAATTTGAGAGCCAGACCGGGGAACACCCCAACATCAGGTGGTTCTGATAATGTGTGTCCACTGTGGTTGAATGGTAGTTTGGTTACACACATTTCAGGGAGACAGAAGTTACAAAAACCACAAATCAATACATGTGAGATTCTCATTAGTTTGGCCCAAGAAGGAGGGACATTTCCGGGGGGATGGGGAAGGCTTGCAGGTTATAGGTGAATTTGAGGCTTTCTTGACTGGTACTTTGTAGTTCCTATTTAAGGGATTTTGGAAATCCGTAGAAGACAGGGAGCCTGGAGTCTGGGAGTCCCCAAGAGACAGTTTTGCAGGGTCATAAAATACTTGGATTTCCTTCTCTATTTGTTGTGTTGCTCCAGAGTCAGGTTGAAAAACAAATACTAACATGTAGAGTAATAGGGTCACAAGACCCCCCCCCTCCACTTTCGCTAGGTACTTATCAAGTGTGACTCTCCAGTCTCCTTAGTTAGAAATCTGGATAAAAGAAAAAGGCCACAGTTTAGTCATCATTAGTCTCATGCACGGTTTTGTTTGTTTGTTTTTTGAGTCAGAGTCTCACTCTGTCACCCAATCTGGAGTGCGGTAGGATGCTCATGGCCACTGCAGCCTTGACCTGCTAGGCTCAGGTAATCCTTTAGACTCCATCTTCCAAGTAGTTGGAACTACAGGCATGTATCACCATGCCTGGCTAATTTTTTAATTTATTTTAGAGATGACGTCTCACCATGTTGCTCAGGCTGGTCTTGAATCCCTGGACTCAAGGCAATCCTCTCGCCTCCACCTCCCATAATGCTGGGATTACAGGCATGAGCCACTGCGCCTGGCACACAAAATTATTTAAAATAATTTTTGGCTGGGCTCGGTGGCTCAGCCTGTAATCCCAGCACTTTGGGAGGCCGAGGCGAGAGGATT
>NW_007246397.1:143443-144396 GCF_000164805.1 Carlito syrichta | reverse complement strand
CTACTTGGAAGGCTGAGGCGCAAGGATTGCTGGAGCCCAGCAGGTCGAGGCTGCGGTGACCGGGAACATGCCACTGCCCTCCAGCCTGGGTGACAGAGTGAGACTCTAACTCGAAATAATAATAATCATAATAATAATAATTTTTAAATTACCTTCAAGTTATGTACCTAAGGTATGCATGGAACATAAATGAATTTCATATTTAGACTCTGGCTCTATCCCCAAGATATGTAATTATCTTGGAATATTTTGGAATATTTTACACATCTTCCAAAATCAAAAAAAATCCCAAATCCAAAACACTTCTGGCCCCAAGGATTTGGATAAGGACTACTTAATCTGTATATCCAATAGACATGCAAGAAAAACAGATTAAGTCACTTGCCAGTAACTGGCAGAACCAGGACTTGAAGGTAGTTTTGTCTGCCTGCAGGCCAGGCTCCGAGCTGTCACGCTGTTCCCTGGCAGCAGACTCCAAGCAGGGAGAGAAAATAAAGATAGTGCAGAAATGTTTGAGAAATGTACATCCTGGCCAGAAATTAAAGGAATGCAGAGCCAAGCAACCATGGAGCACTTCTCGCCTGTCAGATTTGCAAAGGTTTGGTTCTTCTGCTATTTAACTTAACTTACTTCAAAGTAATATATGTTAATTGTTTAAAAGATTCAGATGGTGCTGGGGTGCTGGGCATGGTAGCTCAGGCCTGTCATCCCGCCACTTTGGGAGGTGAGAGGATTGCCTGAGTCCAGGGATTCGAGACCAGCTAGGGCAAAATGACGAGACCTCATCTCTACAAAAATCAAAAAATTAGCTGGGCATGGTGTCTCGTGCCTCTAGTTCCAGCTACTTGAGAGGCGGAGGCAGAAGAATCACCTGAGCCCAGAAGGTCGAGGCTGGGTGGCTGTGAGTGTGCCACTGCACTCCAGCCTGGGTGACAGAGTGAGACTCTGACTCA
>NW_007246397.1:142115-143253 GCF_000164805.1 Carlito syrichta | reverse complement strand
AAAAAAAAAAAGTCAGATGGTACGACAGACAGATAAACTCAAAAACAGCCAACTCTGTCCTAGCCCATGGAGCACACATACATGCACGCAGGCGTGCACACTCTGTGGGAGGGAGGACACAATTTGAAGAGTGCCCCTGAGCCAGGCCTGTTTTCCCGCCATGGCCTTGACCTACTGTCCACTGCCTTCCGACCTCCCCACTTCCTTTAGGCTCTCCAGGGCCTCCGGAATGCCGCCCTGATGTTCCTGTAATCCTTCTTAGTGCAGCAACGCAAGGGGCTGAATGGTCCAGGATGGAGGTGGAAGTGGGGAGTTGGAGGGCGAGTTATGCAGCAAGAAGCCAAATGGTCATGCCCCTTGACACAGTCACCTGTAATCGCACAATGGGGAAATTATCCCCAAAGGAAAAATCAAC
Organism: Carlito syrichta; assembly: GCF_000164805.1. NCBI lineage: Eukaryota > Metazoa > Chordata > Mammalia > Primates > Tarsiidae > Carlito > Carlito syrichta. The sequence goes on along the minus strand of NW_007246397.1, from coordinate 142,838 downwards.
TCCGGCCAAATCGGTTGTACAACACCGTCTGTGGAAACGCAGCTAATAGAAACAGGGCTTGGAGGCCCTTAGGGTGGGGCCGCGGGTGCAACCCGCCAATCGCCCGTCAGCGGGGCGGTCCCAAGCGCCAAAGACTGGAGCCACAAGGCGCCGCAGACCCCTGGCTCCGTCCTAGCGGCCCCGGCTCCGCGTGGACTTCCACGCCCTTACCTTTGGCAGTGGTGTCCGAGAGACGGTGGTCTCATCGCCCGAGCCGTCGGGGCCTACTCCCCTGCAGCTGGCTGGAAGCTGCGTCGTCGGAACTGCCCCCTAACAGCTGCGTCGGCCACGGATCGGAGGGCGCCCGCCCGGCCTGGAGTCCCCGCAGCCTGGACGGCCTGGAGGGGGTGGTTGGGGCCGCGCGGCGCCGGCGCTGCGGGCGCTGGTCGCAGGCACGCACCTGGCCCTGTTTGCCGGAAATCGGGTGGGCAAAGCGCCGGCGCCTCTCCTGGAGCGGGCTGAGCGACGGCGCCGCCACTCGAGGTGCAGTTGCTTCCTCTTCACCGTGGCGGTCACCGACCTGCAGTTCGTGGTGACGCTGCCCTTCTGGGCCGTGGACGCGGCGCGCGACGTCAGCTGGCCCCTGAGGGCGCTGTGTGCCAGGCGGTGCTGACGGCCACCGTGCTCAACTCGTTTGTCAGCGGCTTCTTCCAGGGCGCCCGGAGCCTGGCGCGCTACTGCGGG
>NW_007246397.1:113476-141996 GCF_000164805.1 Carlito syrichta | reverse complement strand
TGTGCCTGCTGCGCTTCTCCGACGGCGGCCCCATCCGGCTGGCGCTCTGCCACCCGCAGAAGATCGCCGCGGTTTTCGTGCTGCCGCTGGCCACGATGGGCTGCTGCGCACCCTGCGGCGAGCGAGATGGCCGTCGGGGTTCCACCGTCCCCTACGGTCCCCCAAGTCACCTGCGCGCTGACCTGCGTGCCCCGACACGCGCTAACCCTGTAGGCGGGGCAGAACAAACAACGCAGCGCGGTGGGGCGCCGCTTTCTTCCTGGCCCCGGGCGGCCTCTTCCCGGGTCTCCTGCTACGATCCAGCAGCTGCCTCATCCGCGTCTCTACCGCCTGCCGCGCCGCGACTTGCTTTGGGGCCTGCAGGAACTGTGCGGGGGCCAAGCGCCCCGCGGGCCTCCGAGCCTCCCACAGCCGCGCCCGGTGAGGGCCACCCTTCGTTGCGTCAGTACTAAAGGCTGGGGACAGATTTGAGTTGGGGTGATGACATCAAGAAGCAGTGTCTGACTTGCATTCTGGGGTCTCTCGGAGGGCAGAGTTGGCCCGTTGGTGATTACTTAATATTGAGAGTTCACCAATAACTTTCTGTGTGGCCCAGGGTGAGTCTCACCCTCTCTGGCCTCAGTTTCCCCATTTGTACAAGGAGTTGGGGAACTAGATGAACCCCGAGGACCCTGACAGGTGTAGCGCTTTGATCCTCCAGGTACAGGCTCTACAAACAGCCTGAGGTCCATTCATTGCCCTTTAAGGGACTTAGTCTTGGCTTTTGCTTCCTTTTCCTTTTATTTTTACAAGGGAGCTATGAGAGGGAGGTCTGGACCATTTTTGGAAAGCTAAAATGGAGGCACATGAGGCTCAAAGGCAGACCTCCGTGGCTAAAGACTTCCAAGCCTTTAATCTTCAAGACTTGCCTGCAATATATCCTCTCCAGACCCTGGGGACCTGGCTGACCCTGAGCAGCACTGGTGCGGCAGTACCTGACCCCGGGAGTGCTAGGCACCAGTGAAAGGGACTGCAAGGAGCAGCCAGCAGGCCTAGAACTGTGCAGTTTGGAGAAGGGGTCAGGACAGTCACTCCTCCCACCCCAAGGCTGGAGGGAGCAGCAGTGGCCTGGGTGGCCACTGAACGCAGAACAGGGACTAATGGGAGAAAAATCTTGGGAAGCAGATTGCAATCCTGTGTTATGACAGACCTTTCCCATTTTGAGCACATGAGATAGTGAACTCTTTGTCTCTGGAGGTTTTTTTTTTTGGTTGGAGTCTCACTCTGTCGCCCAGACTGGAGTGCAGGGGCCGTTCTCAGCCACAGCAGCCTCAACCTGCTGGGCTCTGGCGATCCTTCCGCTCAACCTTCCGAGTAGCTGGAACTACAGGTGCGCGCTACCACACCCAGCTAATTTTTGATTTATTGTAGAGATGAGGTCTCACCAAGTTGCCCAGGCGGGTCTCAAACCCGCGGACTCAGGCAATCCACTCACCTCAGCCTCCCAAAGGTGCGGGATTACAGGCTGAGCCACCAAGCCCGGCTTGTCTCTTGAGGTACTGATGCAGGGCCACCATAAAGCATTCTCAACACATATCACTTAAGTGTAGCCAGAAGTCAGAATTCATATTTGCATACTTACAAAGACCTGCTCATAAATATCATGCCTGATGCTTCCCATGGAGAAAGACTTGATGCTTGAATATAAAGGGAAAAACCCATTGCCCAATATCTGGTGTCCACGCAAGAAGCCCACACAGGACTTTGTGTCCACCCAAAAACCTGCAGATTCATCACCCCAGAAAGCCTAGAAGTGGAGATGATGCCCACAGGAAACACCTGATGACATAGGAGTCCCCGGGACTCCGGGTATGGGTGTTACTATTATTCCTTCAAAGTACTCAAGTTGGAAGAAGCTTCGCTCCCTGTAGGGCTTGTCTGCTTGAAAGGAAAATAATTAGGGTGGATGGGGGGAGAAGAGACCCAGAGTCATTCACAGGTAGCTCCAAGCCTTGCTTATGTTTTAAAAGTGGGTCATTTGGAGCTCATTTATCCCTCATGTGCTGAGGAAGGTGCTTTGTGGGAGACACAAGAAGAAGGGGCCCCACTGGAGTTTCCCCATCTTCCTGCAGCCCATCCTCTGAGTTGGGACCAGCCCTAAGAAGTAAAAGGGTGTGATGTGGGCATGGAATTTTCTCCCAAGAGAACATGAGGTCTTTTGGGGAGCTGCAAGTACTCTGAATCAGAAATAACAACTTCCCCTCCCCCTTATTTTTAGTGAGTAATGGAAAGAAATAGTATCTTGTTAAATAGAACCCCAGGGCAATAGTCACTTTTATACTATCCTGTTTAAAGACTATCATAGAAAGTGACACCAGTGACTTCATAAACTCCATGTAGCAGACAGCAGGATGTGAGAGGCAAAGACATTTAACTTGAAATCAGCCTAATCAGAAGCCCCTTCTCTGCTCTGCCTTGCTGTGTGACCTTGAGCAAGTCACTTGACCTCTCTGAGCCTCAGTGTCCCCACCTATAAAATGAGAGGGTTGAGAATTCCTTGTGCATTTTCCAGACCCCCCTCTGTATTCTTTCTAGTCACTATTCACATGCAAATTATTTTTCTGGATCATTTCTTGCCACAATGTTGAGATCCTATAAAATAGCCCAGTTCATTTAACTCTTAGATCTTGTAAACTGTTTGTTTTCTCAAGATCAGGGTGAACTTTTACTGGCTTTTGTTTGTTTGTTTTGTAGAGACAGGGTCTTGCTATGTCCTCCCTCCTCAGCCTCCCAAAGTGCTGGGATTATGGATGTGAGCCACAGCACGCTGGCCTGGTTCTTGTTATAAAAGCATCCAATTGTTCACCCAGAAGAGGCCTATAGATCTTCAGAAGGGGTAGATCAAGTAAATAAACATGTTGCTGGTGCCACACCATGTGCCCAGCTTGAGCCAGTACCCTTGTGGCATCTCTTGGAACTGCCCTACAGTGTGGAAATGGCTCTCTGTTGTGTCCCCCAGAAGTCAGCCAAGCAAGGGTGCCTTCAGCAGTCCCAACCCCAGCACTGAGGGGTAGTGACGCGGAGGCCCAGTGTAGGCCACGCGGAGAAGTCGGTCTGGATAGCGTGAGCCGGGAGAGTAAGTGGCCAGCAAGTGTAGAGAGGAGAGACTCAAGGAAACACACACCGAGAAACAATATATGAGACTTCCAAGGAAATGAACAAAGCCCAATGCTCATACAGCAAAAAGAGCCAGGAGCTGGCATTTACTGAATACTCACCAATGAGGCAGGTCCAACATTGTCATGTATGGTTGATCGCCACAGAGAATTTCAAGGTGCCTAATGTGTGGAAGAAACAGGCTTAGAGAGGTTAGGAAATTCCCCTGGTCATGTGGCTTACAAGGGGGCATGGCAAGTGTCCCAAACCACAGTGCCCTGATTCCAGAACCCAAGGAAGATGAGCTAACAGCTCATCTGCCAGGTACCAAGAAGAGGGTAAAGCGCTGGAAGAGGCCAAATGAGAACTGACATCCTGGGCACAGAGACAGCCGGGAGCAGGTGCCTGGGACAGAACATGTGCTCTGGTTCTTTAGATGGCTGAACGGTAGTGGGCTGGCCTTGGTGTCAGATGTTGCAGGAGAAGGGAGGAGAGTGAGGAGTAATGGCTTAAATGAATCACAAACAGGTGGGATTTTATATATATATATATATATATATATATATTTTTTTTTTTTTTTTTTTTTTTTTTTTTTTTTTTTGGTAGAAATGGGGGTCCCGCTGTGTTTCCCAGGCTGGTCTGGAACTCCTGGCCTCAGACAATCCTCCCACCTCAGCCTCCCAAAGCACTGAATCCCAAAGCTGGGATTACACACATGTGCCACCACCATGCTTGCCAAGCATGTGTGACATTGTCATTCATCCCAGCACATCCCGGTCCCCTCAGTGGCATCTGGGAGAGCATGTGAGAGGCAGCCCTTGGGATCCTGTGGCCAGAGATGTAAAGCTGTCGACCCTGTGCCACGAAAGGAATAGGGGTGGCTAAAACAGCTCTTCAGCTCACAGAGGTGACCCCTGCACCTGCTGCCAGGTCCCAGCAGACTTGGTCCTGTCAAGCTTTCTGTGTGAAATCTTCCCCCAGAAGAGTGCAGTACACTCTCCTAAGCTCCCCACCCTGAGTCCCAAGGTCTGGCTAGTCTGAAGCTCTCTGCCATCACCTTGACCCTGTCCTTACAGGACAGAGCAGCAGCAGGTGAGGCTTTCTTTCTCATCCCTTCTACCTCACTCCCAGCTCCTCCATGGAACTTTCCAGTCTTGGAACTCCAGAGAGAAATGTTCTAATTCTTTCCTCAACCCCAACCTGCTGTCTTGGGCCCTTGTTTCCTACTTTGCACCCCTCCCGCCCAATGTGCCCTGGGCCTTTCTGTGTCTTTCATGGCTCTCAGCCTTCCACACGCCTGCAATTCCTCTGGCCGCCTGGTGTCCCTACAGAGCTCTGCCTGGAAGTATAGCATCCTGAATGTGGGTAGGCTTTCCTGTCTTCTCTTCAGTTATAGGTCGTCCATGTCTGTGTCTGATTTCTGCTTGGATTGCTTATACACTAGGCTCTCAACAAACGTTGGATGAGGGCTGGGTGTGGTGGCTCATGCCTGTAATCCCAGCATTTCAGGAGACCAAGCAGGAGGATCACTTGAGCCCAGGAGTTCAAGACAAGCCTGGGTAACACAGTGAGACCTTGTCTCTAAAAAAAAAAAAAAAAATCAGAAAATTAGCTGGGCATGGTGGTGCACACCTGGTAGACCCTCGTTTCTCCTGAGGAGGAGATAAGAACCCCAACTTGAAGTGCTGCCAGAGATTGGGGAAGCCACTGGAAAAGGCAAGGCCCTGAAGCTGAGACACTTCTGGAGGCTGCAACACTCTCAGGGCTTGGTTTGCTAGCCCATGAGAGCCAGCACTTCTGGTGCTAGGCTTGCCAGCCCACTGAGCTGACCCTCTCTGGGGCTCGACTGGCCAACCCATTGAGCTGACATTCTCGAAGCCCAGGCTGACCTGAAAAATGCATATCACTGAGTCTGAACCCCATCCCCTTTTCTGCCCTCTCACCTCTCAAAGCATTCTTTGCTGTCTCCTCAGGACCACAGGCAGATTGGACAGTGTTTCAGGCCCCCTGTAATGGCAGGTTCATATTGATAAATCATGAGATCCAACCTTCACTAGTTCCGGCCTTCTCTACTTCCTGGGGCCTCTGAGGGCACCTTCTTCCACAGGGTGCTCCTGGCTCACAGTCCCTTGGGAGTGTGGCCCCCCTTCTGTGGACAGACAGAGCTCTGGAAGCTGGGACCTTGCTTCCCTAGTCTGTTTGTGTCTCTCCCACAGCAGCCTCTGGCCCAGAGCAGGTGGCATAAGATTCCTTGCTGACATGGAAATGCATGTGGCTGGGTGCAGTGACTCACCCCTGTAATCCCAGCACTTTGAGAGGCAGAGGCGAGAGGATTGCCCAAGCTCAGGGGTTCAAGACCGACCTGAGCAACATGGCAATACCTCGTCTCTACAATAAATCAAAAAATTAGTCACCAGGTCTCTACAATAAATCAAAAAATTAGGCGAGCATGGTGGCGCATGCCTGTGGTCCAGCTACTTGGAAGGCTGAGGCAGAAGGATTGCCTGAGCCCAGCAGGTTGAGGCTGCGAAGGCTATGGTGGCCGTGAGTAGTGTGTCACTGCACTCCAGCCTAGGTGACAGAGTGAGACTCTAACTCAACAAAAAAGAAATACATGTGGCCCTAACTCCTGGTCTTTCCACTTTAAGTTTCTCTGCTCTTAAAGCCTTGGTAAAAATGTCAGGTAAACAGGGATCTGTAAACCAATTTACAGTTCCCTGGAGGGTGGAGTGGAACATGCCTTTCTGATGTAGTTAGGTTGAATAATCATCTCCTAAATGACACACTTTGTGAATGGACAAAGTAAGGTTCTGGTAAGGGGGGAGCAGGGAGGCAGCCACACCTACATGAACCCAGTTGTCACTGCAGTTTCTCGGTACTGCCCCAAGAAAGGTGGCAACATACACAAGAGGTCAAAAAATGCCATTAATCAGCAAGACATAGATTCATAGACTGCAAAGTGTATAAGCTAAAAACTCCCTCACTGGTTTTGCTCTGTTTGTACAAAAGAACAATTTTAGAAATCCCTCTTGGGGCTGTTTAACTTTAATTTCTATAAACATTTCTTTTGATAAATGCCAATGTCCACGTGGCATGTATTTTGAGAGACTTTGTTTAGCAATGTGCTGGCATGTCTCTCTGTTGCTTTGCAGTTTGGGGAGACCCAGCCAGCGCTGTCCCTAACTCCCTGTGTGACCTTGAGCAAATTCCTGCATGTCTCTTGAGTTTCCCTGCTTGCAAAGTGGGAAGTGCTAGTATCTGCCTCTGAGAAGCAAAGGAGAAACAACCGGAAATGTCCTGGCACACAGTAAGCCCTCAATAAAAGGTAGCTGTTGCCGAGTGTGGTAGCTCACACCTATAATCCCAGAACTTTGGGAGGTGGAGATGAAAGGAATGCCTGAGTCCGGGGGTTTGAGACCAGCATGGGCAACTTGGCGAGACTTCATGTCTACAATAAAGCCGGGCATGGCAGCGTGTGTCTGTGGTTCCAGCTACCTGGAAGGTTGAAACGGAAGGATCACCTGGGCCCAGAAGGTCAAGGCTGCAATGGCCATCAGCGTGCCATTGCACAGCAGTCTGGATGACAGAGTGAGACTCCTACTCAAAAAAAAAAAAAGTAACTGTTGTTATCTTGGGTCCCTGGTGGCTCTGGGTCCAGTTGGTCCCTTCCTCTGAGGTTTAGGGGAGTTAGCCAGGGGTTAGTGAGGTACAGAGATTCTCTATGAATGGAAAGTTGAAATTTCTCCTCCTGGTCCCTCTGGGTCCAGAATCAACTCTGTTGTTAAATATCGATTAGTTCCCAACTGGGCATGTGATTCATGCCTGTAATCCCAACACTTTGGGAAGCCGAGGTGGGAGGATTGCTTGAGCCCAGGAGTTCAAGACTACCCTGGGTCATATAGCAAGACCTCATCTCTACAAAAAAAAAAAAAAGCCAGGCATCATGGTGCGCTCCTGTAGTCCCAACTAATTTGGAGGCTGAGGCAGAAGGATCGCCTGAACCCAGGAGGTTAAGGCGGTAGTGAGCTGTGATCGTGCCACTGTACTCCAGGATGGGCAACAGAGTGAAACTCTGGCTCAAAAAAAAAAAAAAAAAAAAAATATATATATATATATATGTATATATACACACGTGTACACACACACACACACACACACACACACACACACACACACACACACACACTCGTTTCCAAGCAGAGGCTTTTCACCAGAGCCTCTCTCTTCTCTCCTCCTTACATGATCAGAACAGAGCTGAAGCTCTAAAGGAGGTTTGTGCCCTCTGTCCATAGAGCTTTACTAATCCAACAGCGGGGGATGTTGGACGTGGGCAGTGAAGATGGGATGGATGGAAGGCAGCAGGGCGGGTGGGCAGGGCACTGGCCTGGAAGTCAAGAGATGGGACCCTGCCCCACGTCTGCCCTTCATGTGTGTGATGTAGGCAAGGCTCTTTCCTCTCTGGGCCTCCAATTCCCCCTCTGTGAGACAAGTAGGTCAGAGTCAGTGAGTGCCAGGGTTCTATCTAAGTCTTAATTCTTTGAGCTTAGGTTCCTAAATTGGGCCCTGCGCTAGGTACACAGTAGGCATTAATAAACGTGGCATGTAATGAATGTTTGTTTAATGAGTTATTATATGCAGGGCTTAATGACACTAATGGGGACTTTGATACTTCCCTTTCTCTTTCAGGGGGTGGGTCTGGCCCCAGCATGAGATTCGCTCATTGGCTTCCCAGTCCCAGCAGCACCGTCCTGAGGAGAAGTGTTGAGATGTTTGTCTCTCTTCCCTGGAGTCCCAACCCTGACTTCCTTTTCCCACTGGAGGAAACTTCTCTTCCAACTTAGCTTCTCTGGAAAGCAGCCAAGAGACTTGAACTCCTTTTATCAAAACAAACTGCCCAATGGACCAAGGCTGCCTTACCTGGTGGGGTGTGCCAGGAGGAGCCCTTATCTCCAGGGTACCTGCAGGAGTGACTCTGGCAGAGACAGCCTGTGAGCCCAGGATGCTCCAGGCCTGATGGCAGGAATGAGGGGACAAAGAGGAGCTCAGGGTCTCCGCTGTTCTCAGAAAGATGGGGTGACCTTGATCTCCAGGCTTGGCTCTACTGTATGAAGTCTCACGTAAACTCACTGCAGTTGAATTCTTCACCACTGCTCCAGATGAAAAGGCAAGGCTTTCAACTCACACAGCAAAAGCTAGGGGATGATAATCACTGTTTCCGTTGGGAAGGAAAGGGACTATCCCTCCTTGCTCACCTGCCACAACCATGCCTGTCCCCTTCTGTTCCTCCTCCGATGGTCAGTTCTCCCTACATTCGGAGCTTCCACTCTTGAGGTTAGTTCTGCCTCTGCAGAATATTCTGCCCCAAATCCCCTGCCCCAGGTGACAACCTTCAGGTCTCAGTTAGAACAGCACTTCTTCAAAAAGGTCTTCCCTGACCTCTAATCTAAAGTAGGTATCTCTGTCACATTTTCCTTAGAGTTTCTGTGTTTTTCCAAAATAATACTGTCATTGATGGTTTTTTTCTTTGTGTGTGTTTGTCTGTTGTGGGTCTCACCTACAACATTCAAGGGCTCATGGGATGGTGTCTTGTCTTTTTCATCATCATATCCTTAATAATTAATCACCTTTTCATTTTTTACAGTCTTTTTTTTTTCTTTCTGGTACTAATATAGTCTCACTACCCTTCTTTTAGTTAGCATAACTTCTTATGTGGCTATTTTAGGTGTTTTTCTTGTAAATGGTATATGGCTTGATTCTGTTTTATTTTTAATCCAGTTGATAATTATTGTTTTTTAATGTTCCTAATTTAGTCCATTCACATTTATTATGGTTACTGTAATAGTTAGAGACGTTTCTACCTTATTTTATGCTTTATCTTGGGTGTTTGTGTGTGTGTGCTTTAATTTCCTCTCTTTTCATTTGGATGTAGTTATTTTTCTCATTTCACTTTTTTCCCCTCTAATAGGTTAAAATTTATACACTCTATTTTTAGTTTTTTAATAACTATCTCACAACATTTCTTCTTGTATCTCAGATTTATCTAAGTCCAATTTTCTCTTTTCTGAATTAACTTTAAGTATTCTTATAGTGAAGGTTTTTTGGTGGTAAGCTTAATTTTTCTTTGTCTGAAAATGTTCTGATTTGATTATCATTCTTGAATCATAGTTTTATTGGCTATATAAATCTAAGTTGATTGTTCTTTTTTCACCAGCTCTTTGAGGACATTATTTCACTGTCTTCTGGTTTCACACTGCTGCTACAAAGAAGTCTACTATTGACTTAACCATTAATCCCTTGTAGGTAATCAGCCCTTTCCCTCTGGCTGCTTTTAGGATCTTCTCTTTGTTTTTGATGTTCCCCAGTTCTAGTGCAATGGGTCTAGGTATGCATTTCTTTCATTTATCCTCCTTGTTACTAATACTGCTTCCTGAATCTGAGGATCCATGTCTGTAACACATTCTGAAAAATTTTCAGTAGTGATCTTCTCATATCTTACTTCTCTTCCATTTTTTCTTCGTATTTTCTGGAACCCTGATCAGATTTTTTTTTTTTTTTTCTGAGTTGGAGTCTCACTCTGTCACCCAGACTGGAGTGCAGTGGCTGCTCCCGGCCACTGCAGCCTCGACCTGCTGGGCTCCGGCAATCCTTCCGCCTTAGCCTTCCAAGTAGCTGGAACTACAGGCATGCGCTACCACGCCCAGCTAATTTTTGATTTTATTGTAGAGATGAGATCTCACCAAGTTGCCCAGGCGGGTCTTGAACCCGCGGGCTCAGGCAATCCACTCACCTCAGCCTCTCAAAGTGCTGGGATTACATGTTGAGCCACTGAGTCTGGCTCCTGATCAGATTTAACTTACACTTTCCCATTCTGCCCTCCTTATTTCATAATGTCTTTATTATATTTTCCATCATTTTTTCTTTGAACTATATTCTGGATAATATCTTCAGACCTATTTTCCAGTTTACCATAGCTGTATTTAAGCAGGTGTTTACTTATTGATTTTTTTTTTATTTTAGCCTTTATTTTATTTTTTGTAGATGTTCTTTTTTTGATTTTTTTCAACTTGCCTGACAATTTTTGGTAGTCTGTTGTTCCTCAGACTTTCAAGGAGGTTTTTTATTTCTTTAAACTAAATATAATTACAATCTGTCAGATTATTATAGTAGCTTAAGTTTTTGTGGGCAAGATCCTGCTGCTAATTGTGTCTGCAGATTCTTACTTATAGTGCTGTGTTATATAATTTCTAGCTATGAGCTTATGTTTATAGACACTTTATGTCTAGGAATTCCTTGCCAATCTGGATTGCAGGTACCCATCTCTGGGAGATTTGCATTTGCTTCTGCCATTTTTTTTTTTCTTTTCTGAATCAAAGTCTCACTCTGTTGCCCAGGCTAGAGTGTAGTGGCACCATCACAGCTCACTGCGGCATCAACTTCCTGGGCTCTGGTGATCTTTTTACCTCAGGCTCCTGAATAGCTGGGACAACAGACACACTACTATGCCCAGCTTTTTTTTTTTTTTTTTTTTTTTTTTTTTTAGAGAAAAGGTCTCACCTTATTTCCCAGGCTGGTCTTGAACTGTTGGGCTCAACTAATCTTCTATCTCAGCCTCCCAAAGTGCTGGGGTTGCAAGTGTGAGCCACCACACCCAGCTGAAGATGTGTTTTAAGTTGAGCCTGGCAGCCAGGTTGTGAGCCTGTCAGACAGATGCTAATCCCCTGATGACTAGGGCATCTCAGGATGGGGTTTCCAGGTGGGGACCATCCCAGGAGGGAAAGTCTTTGGTAGAGTGTCTTTTGTGGGGCATCCACTCTCACCCTTGGTGGCAGAAGCTTCCAACCTCCATTGATCCCACCCTCAGGCCCAAGATGGCAAAAGGGCAGGGAGGCCTGTCCCCAGCATTGAGTCAAGCCTGGGAGGTTAAATCACTGATTCACAGTCTGCTCCAGAGGCTAGAGACTGGCAGCCTGCAGGTTACAACTGACCCCTGGGTGGGTTTTGTTCAGCTGACATAGTGTTAACATTAAAAAATACATCTGACTGGGCACGGTGGCTCAGTCTGTAATCCCAGCACTTTGGGAGGCCAAGGCAAGAGAATTGCCTGAGCCCAGGATTCAAGACCAGCCTGGGCAACTTGGTGAGACCTCGTCTCTACAATAAATCACAAAAGTTAGCCAGACATGGTAGTATGCACCTGTAGTTCCAACTACTTGGAAAACTGAGGCAGAAGGATTGCCTAAGTCTAGTAGGTTGAGGCTGTGGTGGCCTTGAGCATGCCACTGCACTCCAGCCTGGATGACAAGAGTGAGACTCCAACTCAAAAAAATATATATATAATACATATTATATATTGTATTTATTATATAATATTATTATATAATTTATTACATATGTAATATATTATATTTATATATATATATTTGAGCTGGGTGCAGTAGCTCACATCTGTAATCCCAGCACTTTGGGAGGTGGTGGAGGCAAGAGAACTGCCTGAATCCAGGTTTCAAGACCAGCCTGGGCAACTAGGCCAGACCTCATCTCTACAGTAAATCAAAAAAATAGCTGAGCCTGGTGGCGCATACCTGTAGTTCCAGCTACTTGGAAGGTTAAGGCAGAAGGATCACCTCCTGAGTCCAGCAAGTTGAGACTGCGGTGGTCATGCGCGTGCCACTGCACTCCAGCCTGGGTGACAGAGTGAGATTCCAACTCAAAAAAAAAATTGCAAGGCTGGTGGTGTGCACCTGTGACTGCAGCTACTTGGAAACCTGAGCAGAAGGATCACCTGAGCCCAGGGGGTCAAGGCTGTGGTAGCTGTGAGTGTGCCACTGCACTCCAGCCTGGATGACAAAGTGACACTCTGACTCTGGCTCAAAAAAAAAAAAAAAATCCAGATTTTGGATTCCTTTCTAAGTAAAGGCAGAAGAATCAGTGAACCTGTGCCTGCATGCCCAGCAGTGACTCTCCTTTATTTTTTATCTTTATTTTTTCTAGAGATAGAGTCTCGCTCTGTTGCCCAGATTAGCATGCACTGGCAAGATCAAAACTCACGGCAGCCACAGACTCATGGGCTCAAGTGATTCTCCTGCCTCAGCCTCCTGAACAGCTGAGACTACAGGTACACTGTCACATCTCGCTAATTTTATTATATTTTTTGTAGAGGTCTTGCAATGTTATCCAGGCTGGTCTTGAACTCTTGGCCTCAGACGATCCTCCTGCCTCAACCTCCCAAAACAGTGGGATTACAGGCATGAGCCACTATGTTTGTTTGTGTTGGAGTCTCACTCTGTCACCCAGACTGGAGTGCAGTGGCCGCTTCCGGCCACTGCAGCCTCGACCTGCTGGACTCCAGCAATCCTTCCGTCTCAGCCTTCCAAGTAGCTGGAACTACAGGCGCGCACTACCACGCCCGGCTAATTTTTGATTTATTGTAGAGATGAGGTCTCACCAAGTTGCCTGGACGGGTCTTGAACCCGCGGGCTCAGGCAATCCACTCACCTCAGCCTCCCAAAGCGCTGGGATTACAGGCAGAGCCACCGAGCCCGGCTCATGAGCCACTATGCCCAACCCACTGCCCCTTTAGATCAGACACACACAAAAAACAATCTTGCAGGCACCATGACTCCTGAACTCCTCCAGTTAATGGCAGACCTGGGCACCAGTGCCCTTGCAACCAAACCTAACTCCCTTTTCAATTAATAAGGAAATGCTTCATTAGCCCTCAAAAGTGAAAAGTCACATTCAGGGACTTGCCGGTTGACTGGCGTATAATGATAAGAGCACAGACACCAGAATCAGACTGCTTTACCCAAGTTGCAACTCTACTATCGATTTGCTGTGTGACCTTGAACAAGTTACTTAACTACTCTGCCTCAGTTTTCTTATCCTTGTGATGATAACAGCACCATCTTCCTCCCAGGATTGTCATGGGGCTTTAACACACATGCAATGCTTAGAAAATGCTTGGGACATGAAAAACAGGAGGAAATGACCATGGCATGGGCAATTGGAGGCTCGGAAGGTGCCCGGGACTGTGTGTGAAGCCCAGTTCTGTCACTTGCTAGGTGGGTGGCACTGAACAAGTCATCTGACCTGGTGGAAGAGCCTCCCTGGAGTAGCGACTCCGCTGGTGGCCACCATTATCATTGAGCACTGGCTGGACGCTCTTGGCTTGTCTCCACAGCCTCCACCAACCCTGTTGCCCGTGCCTTCCAGGGCCGGGGAGTGGATATTGATCTGAAAGACGGCTGAAAAGAACACAGAGGCTGTGCTGGGCATAATAGCACCATTGTGAGCTCACAGGACTTACAAGTTCCTTTCTGTCCTTTCAACCTGAAGAGATGCCATTGGGGGCCTGGGTGGGAAAGGCGTGGGAGCCCCCCAGCATTCTACCAGCTGGCCTCAGAGAAGGTCAAAGACATGCAGGATGTCAAAGCAGGGGCAGCTGGGCAGGATCCTCGTGTGTCAGCCTCCGTGGTGTGGACGCGGAGAATCCGGGGCTCCCAGTGAGCAGGAGACCCACCTTGCAGCACGGGCCAGATTGGGGCTGGGACCAGAGCTTCATGTGGGGGGCACCAGAGGCCCAGCTGCTCCAGGTCACACATTCCCAAAGGACATTTTATTTATTTATTTATTTTGAGTCGGAGTTTAACTCCGTCACCCAGGCCAGAGTGCAGTGGCCTGCTCACCGCCACCACAACCACAACCTGCTGGGCTCAGGCAATCCTTCCACCTCAGCCTTCAAAGTAGCTGGAACTACAGGCATCCACCACCATGCCCGGCTAATTTTTTGATTTATTGTAGAGACGAGGTCTTGCCATGTTGTCCAGGCTGGTCTCGAACCCCTGGGCTCAGGCAATCCTCTTGCTTCGCCTCCCAGGTGCTGGGATTACAGGCATGAGTCACCGCGCCCAGTGCCAAAGGACACTTTAGACACTTGGACTGTAGAAATCAGACCGTTTCTCCAAACAAAGTTCTATCATTAAGTACACTGCTGAGATGCAACAGAAAAAAGCAGACAGTTATCTTGCATCTTAAATATTTAAAATGTATCTGAACTCATAATCTTGTTTTAGCATATTTTTCTTTTTTAAAATAACAGCTTATTGGCTGGGCATGGTGTCTCACGTCTGTAATCCCAGCACTTTGGGAGGGCAAGGCAGGAGGATTATTTGAGCCCAGAAGTTCTAGACTCAAAAAACCCCCAAAACAAATAAAAATCACAAAAGGGCTTACTGAAACATAATTTGCATAACACAAAATTCACCCTTTTAAACTGTCCAAGGCACTGATTTTTTTGTGTCTATATATGTGCAGTCAACACCACCATCGTCTTCATCCTTCCTCCCAGCCCCCGGCAGCCATCGATCTACCTTCTGTCTCTGTGCACCTGTCTCTTCCAGACATATGATCCAAATGGAATCATCTAACATGTGGTTTTGTGACTGACTTTTTTTTTTCTCACTGAGCATAATGCTTTCAGGGTTCATCCATGCTACAGCATGTATTAGTCTTTCATTTCTTTTATGACTAATATTCCATGATATGGAATACAGTATTACAGAACATTTTATTTATCTACTCACTAGCTGGTGGACATTTGGTTTGTTTCTATCTTTTGGCAATTATCATTCATGCTGCTACAGACATTTGCATACACGTTTTTGTGTGAACAAGTTTTCATTTCTCTTGGGTGTATATCTAGGAGTGGAATTCCTGGGACATATGGTAACTCTGTGTATGACCTTTTAAGGAGCTGCCACACTGTTTTCCAGCTGCACCATTTGACATTCTCACCAACAGTGTAGAGGGTTCCAATTTCCCCACATCCTCTCCAATACTTGTTACAATTTGTCTTTTTTGTTTTTAAGTTTGAGTCTCACTCTGTTGCCCAGACGATCACAGCTCACTGTAGCCTTGACCTCCTGGGCTCAGGTGATCCTTCTGTCTCAGCCACCTGAGTAGCTGGGACTACAGGTGCATACCACCATATCTGACTAACTTATAAATTTTTCTTTTTTTCTCTTAGAGATGAGGTCTCACTGAGGTCTCACTTGAACTCCTAGGCTCAAGCAACTCTCCCATGTGGGCCTCCCAAAGTGTTGGGCTTACAGGCGTAAGCCACTGCACTGGCTGTTCCAGCCACACTGAGCTTTTCTTTCACAGATCCAGATCTGCGATCTGTCTTTTGGATTACAGCCATGCTTGCCAGCTTAGCTGCCATGTGGTCTCTTTCTGCCTTTCAGGCAGCTGCCTGTTCCAACTCCCACAATGCCCCTGATTCTTACTTGGCTGCCCCTCCTCTTACAATCAAACCTTATGTGATCTCTAATCCTCTCACTTTGATGTGATTGAGATAATTTGTGGAGAGTATGTGGCACAAAGCCCCCCATTGAATGGACACCCATCAGGAGTGGAAATTAAGGTCCTTTCCAGCTGAGTTCACAGACTAGCAGGAAAGCAAGTACTCTAAGTGCCAGGCAGTGTGCACCACGCGTGTCCATGTCCACTCACCCAATCCCCACCACACCCCTATGAGGTAGGCAGGCGGTTTTCAATGCCACATGGTTTTATGAGTGGCCTGGTTGGGGTTTGAACCTCGATGGTGTCTCTGGGTACTTCCTCTCTGCACCAGCCATTGGCAGAGGGACAGTGCTGAATCAAAAGGAAGCACAGTCAGTCATAGGTGTACAAGGTCAACTATGAGTGCACAAGGAAAGTACATGTGCCATCCTGGTAAGCAGTAAGGCCTTTCTGGAGGCAGTGCCTCCTGGTGGAGGTCTTCCAGGATACAGTTGAGAAAGAAGAGAAGGGGCAGTGAGCATTCCAAATTAAGGGAGAAGTGTGTGTGGCATCCTGGAGGCCTAAAAGGGTGTGGCTTTGCTGTTTCTGGCAGCTTAGTGTGTCTGGATCATCCAACGTGGGTTGGCAATTGATGAGGCCTGAGAGACAGAATGAAGCTAGACCAGGCAAGATCCCTTGTTTGGGCTTCATCCTGAGGCCGTGGGTAACCTTGGAGAGTTTTAGGGAAAATATCAGAAGGATCGTGCTGGCTGCAGAGGTAACCCCAGATCACTCAGGAGTCTGGCTTAGCTGCAGCTGATATGGGGGTTGGGGAGGGAAAGAGACTGGAGACCAAAGGCTTTCACGTATCTCATCTCAGCCGTCTCCATGGTAACACTGGAAGATGGTACAGCTCTTTCAAAGGACATTTTCTTACTGAAATTTCAAGTGTTTTCTTTCAGATTGGCTCAAACCTTGGGTTCACCCCCTTCTCTCTGACACACAGAGGCAAACTGAGAAGGTGGGGGCGGGGTGAGGTGGAGAGAAGCAGTGGGCCCCAGGGGTGCACCAGCATCCAGGTCACCCATCCTCCATCCTCCACCCACGGACCTCTCTGGGCCCAGCACCTAGTGGAGGTTGTGCCTCTTGGGAAGAAGAGCTTTTCTCCTTGTACACTCTCACAGAGCCTCTAAAGAGGGACCAGCACTTTTGTCCAGGATTCTGAGCTACAGGCTGGGGGGGGCTCCTTAGAGATCTCCGAAAGCCCTCCCTCTCCTTAGCCCTCCCTCTGCCTCTCACCCCTCACCCACTTCTTTTTTTTTTCAGATGAAGAAACAGAGGCTTGCATTATGGAAGTGACTTGCATAAAGGTTAACATTCCAAAGGAACTTTCTCAAAAAATTAAAAATAGAATTATCATACAATCTAGTAAATCCATTCTGAGTATATATCCAAAATAATTGAAAGCAGGGATACAAGTGGGTATTTGCATACCAGTGTTGTTTACAGCAATATTATTCACAATAACCAAAGGTGAAAACAACACAAATGTCCATCAGCAGATGGATAAACCAAATGTGGTATATATACACAATGGAATAGTATTCAGTCTTAAAAAGGAATGATTGAATGCATGCTACTGCATGCATGAACTTTGAAGGTATTATGCACAGTGAAATAAACCATGCACAGTGAAATAAACCAGGCACAAAAAAGATAAATATTAGCCGGGCTCGGTGGCTCAGCCTGTAATCCTGCGCCTTGGGAGGCTGAGGTGAGTGGATTGCCTGAGCCCGTGGGTTCGAGACCCGCCTGGGCAACTTGGTGAGACCTCATTGCTACAATAAAAAAAAAAAAAAAAATTAGCCGGGTGTGGTAGTGCGCGCCTGTAGTTCCAGCTACATGGAAGGCTGAGGCGGAAGGATTGCCGGAGCCCAGCAGGTCAAGGCTGCGGTGACCGGGAGCAGCCACGGTACTCCAGTCTGGGTGACAGAGTGATACTCCAACTCAAGGAAAAAAAAAAAAGACAAATATGATTCCACTTATATGAATACCTAGAATAGTCAAATTCATAGAGGAGTGGTGGTTTCAGGGGCTGGGAGGAAGGGAGAATGGGTGTTATTGTTTTGTGGATATGAAATTTCAGTTTGGGATGATGAAATGATGAAATGATGAAATAGTTCTGGAGACAGATGGTGGTGATGGTTGCATAATAATATGACTATTAATGCTCCTCAACTGTGCACTTAAAAATGGTTAAGATGCTACTTTTGGGGGGAACATCTAAAAAATAAAAAAAAAAATGGTTGACAGTAAATCTTGCTATGTATATTTTACCACAATAAAAAAAGGAACACACACATACACACACACGAAATTTCAAAGGAACAAAGATCTGGATATATTAAGAATAGTTATTTCTGAGTAACAGGATCTCTATAGCTTGGTCTCTTCTTGGTCTTGGTTTGGTTTAAATGGCTTAATCTTAAGGATACTATGAGTTGTGTAACTGATCAGCTTTTCTTTTTGCCTTGACTGTTAGAAAGCTTCAACCAGATATATAGTCCAATTGCACAGAAGAATTATCCAGGACTCCTGGATCTCTTTTCTGTAAACCTAATTTGGCCACACTTCAAAGTTTTGTCCTTCCTTTATTTTCTTTTCTCATATACTTTAAAACTATAACCCTCTTATTATTATGGAAGTATACATATGCATTTTAGAAAATTAGAGGCAGGCACAGTGGCTGATGCCTATGATCCCAGCACATTAGGAGGCCAGGGCAGGAGGATTGCTTGAGCCCAGAAATTCAAGACCAGCCTTGGAAACATAGTGAGACCTTGTCTCTATTAAAAATCAAAAAATTAGCCGGGCTCGGTGGCTCAGCCTGTAATCCCGCGCCTTTGGGAGGCTGAGGTGAGTGGATTGTCTGAGCCCACGGGTTTGAGACCCACCTGGGCAGCAAGACCTCATCTCTACAATAAATCAAAAAATCAGCCGGGCATGGTAGTACATGCCTGTAATTCCAGCTACTTGGAAGGCTGAGGGGAAAGGATCGTCGGAGCCCAGCAAGTCGAGGTTACGGTGGCCGGGAGCGGCCACTGCACTCCAGTCTGGGCGACAGAGTGAGACTCCAACTCAAAAAAAAAAAAAAAATCAAAAAATTGGCATGCACGAAGGCGCAGCATGGAGGCAGGAACCACTGGACTTCTCCACTGCAGAGATTGCTGCTAGGAAGAACTCTGTACAATGATGAACACAATGTATGCGATGATGGCTCAAATCTTAAGATCTCGCCTGATTAACGTTTCAGTGATTCCTAATCAAGTGAAAATACTTCCATTTTTTGGAGTCATCAGAAACAGAATGATGTCGACCCACAAATCCAAAAAGAAGATCAGAGAATATTATCAGCTGCTGAATCTGAATGAAGGATGTTCTGCAGATGATGTCAGGGAATCTTTTCGTAAGCTTGCCAAGCAATACCATCCATACAGTGGCTGTAATATCGCTGATTCTGCAACATTTATAAGGATTGAAGAAGCTTATAGAAAAGTGCTTTCCCGTGTGATAGAACAAACAAATGTGAGACAGAATAAAGTTGAAGAAGCAGAAGAAGAAGAAGAAAAATTCAAATATCAAACACAGCAACACCGGCATTATTTAAGTTTTGAGGGTATTGGTTTTGGGTCTCCAAGTCAGCGAGAGAAGCAGTATAGGCAATTTAGGGCAGACCGTGCAACCGAGCAAGTGATGGAATATCAAAAACAGAAACTACAAAGCCAATATTTTCCTGATAGTATAACTGTTAAAGATATAAGACAGAGCAAAGAACAAAAGATAACTCAAGTCATAGAGCGTTTAGTGGAAGACCTCATTCAAGAATCAATGGCAAAAGGAGACTTTGACAATCTCAGCGGGAAAGGAAAACTGCTCAGAAAGTTCTCTACCTGTTCATATATTGATCCCATGACTCACAACCTGAACAGAATTTTGGTAGATAATGAATACCAACCAGAATGGATCCTGATGCAAAAGGAAATAAAGGATACTATCAAGCAACTCAGAAAAGCAATTTTAGTGTCTAGGAAAAAACTTGGGAATCCAATGATCCCAACCAAACAGAAACAATGGAACCAAGTTTGTGAGCAGTTTCAAGAAAATATCAGAAAATTAAACAAGTGAACTAATGATTTTAATTTTATTGTACCCATCTTGACCCAACAAAAAGTCCATTTTGATGCACAGAAAGAAACTATCAAAGCCCAGAAAACGTATGAGACCCTTATAAAAATAAACGAAGTTGCAGATAAAAATCCAAATAACATTGAGCAGGGAGTAGAAGATAAAACACCTGGAGTTAAGACAGGTTTTTTAAACTGGATAAGTTTGTGGAAATATATTAAAATATGATCATTTTGATGTTCACTATCATAGTACTGCCTCAAATCATTTTTAATTCCACTGACATTTAACCTAGAGGCTGAGATATATTGCTGAAACAAGAACTTAAGAACTGTGTGCCCTTGCACTTTTCACCAGACTGATCATATCCCCTATCATGTAAGAGTAACAAAACTATCAGGTTTGCTGAGGCTATAGCAAGAAAATAAGATAATTTATGTCTAAAAGAAATTCAAAGTTTCAATGTCAGACAGGTGAAATGAGCTAAGACCAGGTCTCAGACTTTAGAATCACATAAGGTATTCCAAAAGTCATAGAGCAGTTTTAAGTTTAACTTAAAAACTTGTAAGCAGTTACCATTTTCCATTTTCAAAAACAAGTACTTTAACAACAACAAAACATAAAAATGTATTATGGGAAGTCACAAAACTGAAGAAGTATAATGAAATTTAACCAACGAAACCTCCAAATGATATGTGGTCTTTGCAAGTTTGCTGCATTTATATACCTGAACTTATCAAAGTTCAAAACTGTTCTAAGATTTTTGAGATACCTTCTAAGTGTGTGGAAAGTGTGTGGAAATAAGATCAGGAAATTAGCCAACTGAAATTACTGTACTCTTCTTTTTACAAAGAAGGTACTGAATTTTTAAAAACTCAAAACACGAAACAATGTAGGTTGTACTTTTTCCTGTCTACCTTCATGATTTATTGGTTGCAGAAATCAGTCAAGTTACTTGATTTAGCAATTCTAGAACTAGACTCTAGTGTCCACTTTTAAAGAGTTTGTGTGTTTTTTCACCTTTCAGAGGTGATAAAAATCCTTGGGCTTGATGACAATGTAAGATTTAACTTCTAGCATCATTTCTCATCAGAGATTGAAATGTTAGATTTCCATAAACCTACCTTAAGCCTCCCTGTGTCTTTAATCAGACCCCCACATGGATTTATAGCCATGTGAAAATTCTAACTTGTAGGGACCCTGTAATAAAGACAAGATGTCGGAATTGTGTGCCTCTGCATCTTTGACAAGTGACAAGACATTGACATCCATGAGATTGTTGTGTTCCATCCCTTTCAGAACATCTGACTTTTTTAGGTTGTATGATTGCTTTTGCCACACAGAGGCAACTGGAAGAACGTGGAGTGTGGTCAAAGGAGCTGGTGTGTTTCCTTTTCTAATCCAGAACACTGTTATAGATGTGGTCAGGAAACAAAGCACTCATCACTTGTATTTTGGAAATACAAATTATTTTGTCATGTATGTGATTGTTAAAACAACAAATAAAACTATACCTTCAAAAGGAAAAAAAATCAAAAAATTAACTGGGCATGGTGGAGCACGCCTGTAGTCCCAGCTACTCCGAAAGCTGAAACAGAAGGATTGCCTGAGCCCAGGAGTGCCATCACTGCACTCCAGTCTGCACGACAGAATGAAATTCCAACTCAAAACAAAACAAAGCAAAAAAAAAAAATAAAGAAAATTAAAACGTAAAGACAAGCAAACTTTTTTTTTTTTTGAATTGGAGTCTCACTCTGTCGCTCAGACTGGAGTGCAGTGGCATGCTCCCGGCTGCCACAGCCTCGACCTGCTGGGCTCTGGTGATCCTTCTGCCTCAGCTTTCCAAGTAGCAGGAACTCCAGGTGTGCGCTACCATGCCTGGCTAATTTTTTATTTATTGTAGAGACGAGGTCTTGACAAGTTGCACAGGTGGGTCGCGAACCCGTGGGCTCAGGCAATCCACTCACCTCAGCCTCCCAAAGTGCTGGGATTACAGGCTGAGCTGCAAATCTTTTTTATTTTTTAGGCTGCCTGTTTCATCTTCTCTAGTGGGACTCTGCTTTTGCAAAAATTTTTAAAAGTTAAAATTGAGATTCTCACCACCCAAATATCAATCATTAATATCTTTGTATATGGTCTTCTTTTTACTAAAATGAAAGATTACATTTATTCTTCAACCTGATTTTTTAGGCAAACATATCCACTTTTCCAATACAGTACTTTTTTTGTTTTTTGGGCTTTTTTGAGTTGGAGTCTCACTCTGTCGCCCAGGCTGGAGTGCAGTGGCATGCTCACAGCCACCCCAGTGTTGACCTGCTAGGCTCAGGCGATCGTCCCGCCTCAGCCTTCCAAGTAGCTGAAATTACAGGTTTGTGCTACCACACCTGGCTAATTTTTTGATTTATTGTAGAGATGAGGTCTCACCAAGTTTCCCAGGCTGTTCTCGAACCCATGAGCTCAGGCAATCCCCTTAACTCAGCTTCCCAAAGTGCTGGGATTATAGGCTTGAGCCACCGCGCCCGGTCTACAGCACATTTTTATCTCATCCAATATTCAAGTGATATTCAAATTTCCCCAATTGACTCCAAAATTTCTTTATAACTAGTTTGCCCAGTACAGTATCTAATCCAGGATCACCTATTGCATCTGATCGTTATGGCCCTTGTGTGTCTTTTATTCTAACACAAATCATTTTTAGAAATCTAATATTAGCCGGGTTTGGTGGCTCAGCCTGTAATCCCACGCCTTTGGGAGGCTGTTGTGAGTGGATTGCCTGAGCCCGCGGGTTCGAGACCCGCCTGGGCAGGCGAGACCTCATCTCTACAATAAAATCAAAAAATTAGCTGGGCGTGGTAGCGCGCGCCTGTAATTCGAGCTACTTGGAAGTCTGAGGCGGAAGGATCGCTGGAGCCCAGCAGGTGGAGGCTGTGGTGGCCGGGAGCCTGTCTGGGCGACAGAGTGAGACTCCAACCCAAAAAAACAAAACAAAACTAATACTTGTGAAGGCACTAGGCTAGTTATCCTTCAGAACTTCCCACATTATGATTTTGTGTTATCGCTTCTTAGTGATGTCATTCATCTTGTTTCTCTATCCCCTTTATTTCCTGTAAACTGAATTAATGTCTATAGGCTGGTGGATTCAAGTAAAACATTTTTTGGCTAGAATAAATAATTACCACTGACCTTGGACTGTATCACTACTGAAGATACACTATCTTGTCAAAGATTAGTAAACCACTTACAAAACCCAGAGTAATTTCTTGATTAGGTCAGGTGTGGAAGCTCATGACTGTAAAAGGCAAAATATGTAGATGATTTGGAGAGAAACCAGAGTGGGCTCACGCCTGTAATCCTAGTACTTTGAGAGGCCGAGGCTGGAGGATTGCTTGAGCCCAGGAATTCTAGACCAGACTGGGCAAACATAGCGAGACCTTGACTACTAAAACGTAAAAAATCGGCCAGGTGCAGTGGCGAGCATCTCTTATCCTAGCTACTCAGGAGGCTGAGACAGAAGGATTGCCTGAGCCAGGAGGTCAAGCCTGTGATGAGCTATGATGGTGCCACTGCATCCAGCCTGGGCAACAGAGTGAGACCTTGTAAAAAAAAAAAATTCTGGATTGGGGTAGTAACAACCTGATCCTTTATCATACAGTTAGATTGTCCCCCCTAGTAAACTTTGTGGTATTAATATCACTGTCTGAATATCCATTCCTCCACCAACTAGTAAAATAACGGTTTAACCTCAATTGATAAACCTTATTTAGAAGAGTTTGCCAAAGTATGCTTTTTCTAATCCTACATGTTTTTTGTTTTCTTACAAAGTAAAGTTTCCCTCCTCAACTGGGACTGTTGGGCACTGTGAAAGTTTCTACTGAAAAAGCAGAGTAAATCTTTAATTTTTTCGTTTCAGTGGGAAAAAGATTGGAATAGCAGCCCCTTCCCACACTGAAGTTTCATCAGCCTCTAGGAAAAAATGTTTTCACTGTTTGGTTTTGAGTGTGAGCAAACTCTCTATGATACTTTCAATTAACTGCTGAGGCCGCTTCAGCGTTCTAATCTTTGTGTATGCCATGGCTTAGCTGAACCCCCAACGTGCCAAAGAAAAATCCCTGAAATCTCCAAGTCCCACGATGCCGGAGAGGGCAGCCCGCGCTCTGCTGTGTTCGAGGGTTTCTAGAAGACACGCAGGACCCCCCTCCCGAGCCTGCTCTTGTATTCCGCTCCACGGGTGTTGAGAGCATCCTCGCCTTGGGCTGCACCGGGGCCTGGGTGGCGGGAATCTTTAGGGTAAACGGAGGCACGCCCCCGCTCGTTTCTGCTCCCCAGGCTGGAGTCTTCCTTGGACCCCGCCTTACTTTCAAGGCACGGGAAGGCGCTGACCACTAGAGGGCTGGTTGTACATTTTTATGAAACGAGGTGTGTACGCACGGAATCAGAAATGAAATACAATTTTGAAAGTCGTGAAAAAACTTTTCAAAAAAAAAAGGTTATGATGCAAAGATCCTTTAGCACAAAGCACAACTCTTAGAGCAAACCGAAATAATTCTACGCCTTTGAAAGGATCTAGAAAAGGCCTCATTCCTAACTGCCCGGCTAGCTCAGTCGGTAGAGCATGGGACTCTTAATCCCAGGGTCGTGGGTTCGAGCCCCACGTTGGGCGGTCCTCCCTTTTCTTTCCAACTCGCGCTTTTTATTTGACGAGTTTTACTTTTTATCAACGGTAATAATTTCACCAGTTTCCGTTTTTGTCAACGGTAATAACTGACCTCGGCCCTGACGTTCTTATTTTCAAACACTTAAAAGCAGAGACCCTACGTAAAAAAAAAACTATTCAGACTGAATTAGTTAAAAGAGAGCAATAAACTTAAAATGTTCATCTTGTTAAAGGCTATCTGTTGTAGAAAAGTATTTGTTACTGAATGGTCTATTTGAAGGGCAGTAGAATGTCAAAAGTTAGGAGAGAGGAAGACATGAAAATTAATGAAATTGCACAGTTCATAAATATTGCCGAAGTGATCTCTGTCAAAACCCTTGAAATGTTTATTTTTTACTTCATGTTATGTGATATTGAAGATTAGTTCGGAGCACCTTTGTTACATTTTAAACCACTGTAAGACTGTTTTAATGGTGAGGCAATATGGAAGGTATGGTGGCAGACCCTTAGGAGTTTTTTATCCTTTTTTTAAAAAGTCAGTGATTCAAACTGAAAATGTTTCCTTCAGCCATTTTAAGCTTCAAAACACATCTCAAAACAAATAATTATCTTTTCCCTCATGTTTTCCTAAAAGGAACCCACTTTTTGTTAGGGGGGGTAAAACTGTTACATGTTGACAACTGCAAGTTCTTTCCTTATCTTAAATATTTTCAGTTATTCCCAGCAATTCTCAAACATCCTCTACAATTACCATATGTTATTATCTATTCCTCAACTCAAAATACAGTTTCAGACCTTGAAAGAAAGACAGGAAACTTTTCAGCATCTGAAGTGAAGATGCCCAAACATCCCCATCATTACAGAGGAGTACTTCATCTCTAGGTGATGATGGGAGGTGGGATGGAATTTTTCCAGGGAAGCAAAAAAAGAAAAAGCACATTAGTAAATTGATGAGACACCAATGAAAATAACATACATCTATTTATTAATTTCCTTTTTATTTTTTTGAGTTGGAGTCTCACTCCGTCGCCCAGGCTGGAGTGCAGTGGCACATTCACGGACACCCTAGCATCAACTTGCTGGGCTCTGGCGATCCTTCCACCTCAGCCTTCCAAGGAGCCGCAACTACAGGCCCGCGCTACAACGCCTGGCTAATTTTTTGATTTATTGTAGAGATGAGTTCTCGCCGAGTTGCCCAAGCTGCTTGCGAACCTGTGGGCTCAGGCAACCCACTCGCTTCGGCCTCCCGAAGTACTGAGATTACAAACTGAGCCACGGAGCCCAGCCACAGAGCTTACTTTTAAAGGAAATTTTCGTCTTATTGTTGGCTGATGATTTATTATGTTGACTGATGACTTACAACTATTTGTACGGAACAAATGCAAAGATATACCAGATCGAACACATTTTATTCTCCCATAGAATCATATCTAAAGATTTTATGTTCAAGCCGGGCTTGGTGGCTCAGCCTGTAATCCCATGCCTTTGGGAGGCTGAGGTGAGTGGATTGACTGAGCCTGTGGGTTCGAGACCTGCCTGGGCAACTTGGCGAGCCCTCATCTCTACAATAAATCAGAAAATTAGCCAGGCGTGGTAGGGTGTGCCTGTAGTTTCGGCTATTTGGAAGGCTGAGGCGGAAGGATCGCCGGAGCCCAGCAGGTTGAGGCTGCGGTGGCAGGGAGTGGCCACTGCACTCCAGTTTAGGCGACAAAGTGAGACTCCAACTTAAAAAAAAAAAAAGATTTTATGTTTAATTAATCTATTAATGAAACATTTTGAGAAAAAGTGCTATTTCCCATAGTCGTTTCTTCAACAAGAAGAAAAAGAGTGACAGAGACATCTTAAATGAAATGTGTGGGCCTTGTTTCCACCCTGATTTAAACCAATTGTAAAGAAACATGTATGAGCTGGATGTGGTGGCTCACACCCGTAATCCCAGTACTTTGAGAAGTTAAGGCTAGAGGGTTGCCTGAGTCCACGGTTCGAAACCAGCCTGGGCAACATGGTGAGACCTTGTCTCTACAATAGATCCAAACATTAGCTAGTAGTTGTGAAGCGCATCTGTAGTTCCAGCTACTGGGAAGGCTGAGGCAGAAGGATCACCTGAGCCCACTGCATAAAGACTGTGGTGGCCATGAGCGTGCCACTGCACTCCAGCCTGGGCAGCAGAGTGAGACTCAAACTCAAAAAAAAAAGAAAAGAAAAGGCCAGGCTCGGTGGCTCAGCCTGTACTCTCAGCACTTTGGGAGGCCGAGGTGAGTGGATTACCTGAACCCGTGGGTTCGAGACTCACTTGGGCAACTTGGCGAGACTTCATCTCTACAATAAGTCAAAAATTACCTGGGCGTGGTAGCACACACCTGTAGTTCCGGCTACTTGGAAGGCTGAGGCGGAAGGATCACCGGAGCCCAGCAGGTCTAGGCTAGCCGGGAGCATGCCACTGCACTCCAGTCTGGGCAACGGAGTGAGACTCCAACTTAAAAAAAAAAAAGAAAAAGAAAATACCAAGGAATTGTTTGCTTTTATTTTAAGGAATTATTTGCTTTCATTTTTTAGTCAGGATCTCACTCTTTCACCCAGACTGTAGTGCATTGACACAATCACAGCTCACCGCAGTCTCCACCTCTTGGGCTCAAACAATCCTTCTGCCTCAGCCTCCTGAGTCACTGGAACTACAGGTGCGTGCCACCACACCTGGTTAATTTTTTAATTTTTTTTTTTGTAGAGACAAGGTCTCATTTTATTTTCTAGGCTGGTCTGGACCTCCTGGATTCAAGCAATCCTCCTGACCCAGCATCTCGAAGAGCTGAGATTACGGGTGTGAGTCACCATGCCTGGATACATTACTTGCTTTTAAATGCAATAATTGCATACCCAATAAGCTCAATTGGTAGAGCATGAGACTCTTAAATGCAATAATACTATTTTATTTTTTTAAAGGGTCCTTATCTTTGAGAGATGCATACTACATTGTTTACAAATGAAATAGACATGATATCTGGAATTTGAATGTACTGTATGTATTTTCAGGGGAAGAGAAATGAGGGTGTATCAATGAAACAAGATTGGCCACGTGTTCATAACTACAGAAGCTGAGTGACCCATACACCAGAGTTCATTACACTGTCCTCTCTACTAGTGCAATGTTTAAAAATTTCCAGCTGGGCGAAGTGCCTCACGCCTATAATCCCAGCACTTTGGGAGGCCAAGGTGAGAGGATTGCCTGATCCCATGGGTCCGAGATCAGCCTGGGCAACTTGGCGAGACCTCATCTCTACAATAAAAATCAAAAAATTAGCCACGCATGGTGGTGCATGTCTGTAGTTAGAGTTACTTGGAAGGCTGCGCAGAAAGATCACCTGAGTCCAGCAGGTCTAGGCTGTAGCAGCTGTAAGCATGCCACGGCACTCCAGCCTGGGCAACAGAGTAAGACCCCAACTAAAAACAAACAAACAAACCCCAAAAATTTCCATAAAATTAAATACCATTTAATTATGCAAAAATAAAAGTGTCTTACCCTCCTTAACCCAGTGATGACACTTAGCATCACTAATAATGGGACAACCAGACATCACGTGCCTGCTGATGGGATGCAATGGAAATGTCTAGCAACACCTTTGAAATATTCTTGTTGCTGAGGGTGTGGCTCATGCCTGTAATCCCAGAACTTTTGGAGGCAGAGGCGAGAGAATAACCTGAGCTCACAGGTTTGAGATCAGTCTGGGAAACATGGCAAGACCTCATCTCTACAATAAATCAAAAATTTAGCTGGATGTGGTGGTGCGCACCTGTGATGCCAGCTATTTGGAAGGCTGAGGCTGAAGGATCGCCAGAACCCAGCAGGTTGAGGCTGTGGTGGCTGTGAGCGTGACTCTGCGCTCCAGTCTGGGTGACACAGTGAGAATCTGACTCAAAAAATATCTATCTATCTATCTACATACATATATATATATATATACACATATATATATATTCTTGTCAGAAACACCCAACTTAGATCTAGTCAAAACTTTAGACCAAACTTTATTTTTATAGGCAATATAAGAACAAATTAAGTAACACCATGAGTAAGTAATTTAATGAATCTAGAATGTCAGATATTCATAAAGGCTCAGGCTCTCCAGAAGGCAAATATCATGAACAAAAATTTTTTTTTTTTTGAGCTGGAGTCTCCCTCTGTTGCCCAGACTGGAGTGCAGTGGCTGCTCCCGGCCACCACAACCTCGACCTGCTGGGCGCCAACAATCCTTCTGACTCAGCCTTCCAA
>NW_007246397.1:110935-113456 GCF_000164805.1 Carlito syrichta | reverse complement strand
CCGACCCCGTGGGCTCAGGCAATCCACTCACCTCAGCCTCCCAAAGGCGCGGGATTACAGGCTGAGCCACCGAGCCTGGCTATGAACAAATATTAATATGCTGAGCATGGTGGCTCATGCCTATAATCCTAGCCCTTCGAAAGGCCAAGGTGAGAAGATTACCTGAGTCCAGAAGTTTGAGACCAGCCTGGGCAACATAGTGAGACCTCGTTTCTCAAAAAAATAAAAAAAATTAGCCAGGCATGGTGGCGCATGCCTGTGGTCCCAGCTACTCGGGAGACTGAGGTGGAAGGATTGCTTGAGCCCAGCAGGTCCAGGATGCAGTAGCCGTGATCATGCCACTGCACTCCAACCTGGGTGACAGAATGAGACTCTAAGTCAAAACAAACAAACAAACAAAAAATGAGTGCCTCTACTAATAAAAGATTAAAGGGTATGTGTGTGCAGGGATATTGTATTTGAGCCAAGGGCTCCCCCTCCAGCCTCAGTGGCAGTTTGGTGAAGCCAGAGAATTATTTTCTCAGAAAGTTTTTTTTTTTTTTTTTTTTGAGTTGGAGTCTCACTCTGTTGCCCAGACTGGAGTGCAGTGGCCGCTCCCGGCCACCGCAGCCTCGACCTGCTGGGCTCCAGCGATCCTTCTGCCTCAGTCTTCCAAGTAGCTGAAATTACAGGCGCACGCTACCAAGAAAGTTTTTAAATGCATAAAATTTTTTAAAAAGTAGAATTATATTGCCGGGTGCGGTGGCTTAAGTTTATAATCCCAGCACTTTGGGAGGCTGAACTGAGAGGATTGCCTGAGTCCAGGGGTTCAAGACCAGCCTGGGCAACTTAGTGAGACCGTGTCTCTACAATAAATCAAAAAATAAGCCTGGCGTGGTAGCACATCTGTAGTTCCAGCTACTTGCAAGGCTGAAGTGGTAGGATCGCCTGAGCCCAGCTGGTCAAGGCTGCCGTGGTCGGGAGGGTGCTGCTGCACTCCAGTCTGTGCGACAGAGTAAGACTCCAGCTCAAAAAAAAAAGTGGAATTATAAAGAAAAACAATTACATTGAAATGTAGTTATCTGCCAAGCTCAGTGGCTCAGCCTGCAATCCCAACACTTTGGGAGGCCGAGGTGAGTGGATTGCCGAGCTCTTGAGTTCGAGACCCGCCCGGGCAACTTTGCAAGACCTCGTCTCTACAATAAATCAAAAACTAGCTGAGCGTGGCAGCATGCCCCTGTAGTTTCGACTCCTTGGAGGGCTGAGGCAGAAGGATCACCAGAGCTTAGCAGGTCAACATTGGGGTGGGCCATGAATGTGCTACTGCACTCCATCCTGGGTGACTAAGTGAGACTTCAACTCAGAAAAGAAAGAAAGAAATGTAGTTATTAAAATATTTGAAAGTACGATCTGGTAATGTACATGTTCCATTATTATTAATGTCTTAACAAGATCTAACAGGAGGTCTAGTAACGACAGGAATTTCAAAGTAGTGATGAATGTAAGTGACATTTCTGAGATATCTGTAATAACTGTAATATGATATGAAAACATCTGCAATTTCTGTTGATGACAAAGTCACAGTCAACACCATTGTAGTTTGTTATCTTTGTCTATAGTGAAAGGAAGCGTTAAATTTTATTTAGAGTTTGATGAAAATAAAAATGTAATTTTCTTTCCCACCCTAGCTTATGGACCCTTTGAATTGTATCTGGACTTCTAGATTAAGAATTTCTGGTCGGCCGGGCTCAGTGGCTCAGCCTGTAATCCCGCGCCTTTGAGAGGCTGAGGTGAGTGGATTGCCTGAGGCTGCGGGTTCGAGACCCGCCTGGGCAGGCGAGATCTCATCTCTAAAATAAATAAAAAATTAGCCGGCGTGGTAGCGCGCGCCTGTAGCTCCAGCTACTTGCACGGTGGAGGCGGAAGGATTGCCGGAGCCCAGTGGGTCGAGGCTGCGGTGGCTGGGAGCGGCCACTGCACTCCAGTCTGAGCGACAGAGTGAGACTCCAACTCAAAAAAAAACAAAAAAAACTTCTGGTCTAGACTTAAGAGGTTTAACAACCAAAAGGAATACATTGTCACTTAATGGGTCCTGTTTTGAAAAAAAAAGAAGCCCATAAACAAGTAAGGAAATTTGGAGTGGGCATTATAATACTTTGGGGAATTATCATTATTGTGTTACATACAATAATTGCAGTATGTGGGAGAATGCCTTTCTATTTTGGAAGCACATACTGAAGAAACCAGGTATGAAAGGTTGTGATGTCTTTACACACACACACACACACACGTATGTATGTATATATAAGGTACATATGGGAAAATGTTCACAATTGTTCAATCGAAGTAATATAAAATATAATATTCTTTCTACTTGTCTGCATGCTTGAAATGTTCATAAGAAAATCATAAAAAGTAGCCAGGCTCGGTGGCTCAGCCTATAATCCCGCGCCTTTGGAAGGCTGAGGTGAGTGGATTGCCTGAGCCCGCGGGTTCGAGACCCGCCTGGGCAACTTGGTGAGAACTCATCTCTACAATAAAT
>NW_007246397.1:108650-110620 GCF_000164805.1 Carlito syrichta | reverse complement strand
ATAAATAAATAAAAATCAGCCGGGCGTGGTAGCGCATGCCTGTAATTCTGGCTACTTGGAAGGCTGAGGCGGAAAGATCGCCGGAGCCCAGCAGGTTCGAGGCTGCGGTGGCCCGGCCACTGCACTCCAGTCTGGGCAACAGAGTGAGACTCCAACTCAAAAAAAAAAAGAAAAAGAAAAAGAAAATCATAAAATGTGACTTTAACACTATTTGTATTGTGGTATAATATAGATACGGTCAAGTGGATGACTTCTAAGAGTACAGCTTGGTGTTTTTCACATAGGTAAAATATGTAGCAACCATGTAGCCACACAGGATCAAGATCTAGAACATTTCTAACACCCCAATGTTCCTAGCACCCCTAATTTATAACACCACTGATAAAGTATATACTCTTTTATGTCTGGCTACTTTTGTACAACGACTTCTTGTTATATTAAAACAAGTTTTTGGAGACTAGTAATACCATGTTTGGCAAGGATGTGGAAAAACAGGCCTTCTCTTAAATTGCTGGTTGAAATGTAAATTGAAGTCTTTCATAAGGCAGTATAAAATACCCACATTCTTTGACCTAGTAATTCTACATCTTGGATCCTAAAAAAATAAAATTAATGTTCAGGTAGTCCCAGATGCTCTGGAGGCTGAGGTGGGAGGATTGCTTGATCTCAGGAGTTCCAACTGGTAGTGCACTATATTTGTGCTTATGAATAGCCATTGCACTCCAACCTGGACAGCATAGCAAGACTCTGCCTCTCAAAAAACAAAAACAAAAACAAAAACCCCACAAAACACCGCTGGGCGCAATGGCTGACTCTTGTAATCCTAGCACTTTGGGAGGCCAAGGTGGAAGGATCACTTGAAGCCAGGAGTTCAAGACCAGGCTGGGCAACATAGCAAGACCCTGTTTCTACAAAAGCTGAAAAAAAAAGAAAAAACAATAGAAAGGGGGTAGGGAAAAATGTACACACCAAATGGTGTCGAAGTAAATGAGGGGAGATAAAAGGTTTCCTCAAGTTTTGCCCTGTATCTCTTCCTATTTCTGAATTGCTGCATCATGAAAAAACCCCCAAATTCAAATAATACCTGTGTAATTAAAACATGATGGCAAGCAAGTTAATTTTAATTCAAATACCGAAATAACACAAAGAGGGTGCTAGGTTGAGAAACTCCCCAAGGATACACAGACAATTGCAGCAGTGGTTACCTTTGTGGGGGGAACTGGGCAGATAAGAGATGGAGGTGGGAAAGAAATTTTCACTATTTTCATTTTTATATTTCTAAATTTTTGAACTAAAATACTATGTAAGCATTTTCTTTTCACGAAGAAGAAGAAAAGAAAGAAGTGTAGAGAGTGGGTTTTGGTGGGCAGTGGGGTCCCAAAGAGGCCTGTGCCCCTTTCTTTAATACTCTAAGTAGTAGAAACAAGATGGTGTATATTTAACTGGAATTGGGAAGGTTCTTTGTGGGATTTTGTCATCAAAGAACGGGTGTGTTAAAAAGAGACTTGAAAGAGAAGTGGGAGTCAGATTGACGGACAGGGGCCTGGAACTGATGGGTGGCAGAGTGTGTTCAAGGGAGGGTTAGGAAAGCAGTGGAGATAAAGTTTTGTGTAGGGGTTGTAGGTGGCCTAGGGGCTGTCTGTGAAAGGACGGACTTTGGGATTTATCCTTGAGCGAACATTTATTGAGTAGCTATTCACTTCTGGGCACTGCACTAAAACTTCACTTGTGATTCTCACAATAAATCGATGGAAAGATGCTATTTTGCAGCTGCGCAAACTTAGAAGTTTTTGAGCAGGGAACAACCCGAAGTGATCCGTTTGTTTGGATTGTGTATGCAGTCAATAACAGCACAAGATATTAGGTGACAAAAAAGGCCCAGGAACAGCAGGTACAGAACACTGACGGCGAAAAAAAAAATTTTTTTTTTTTTGAGTTGGAGTCTCACTCTGTCACCCAGACTGGAGTGC
>NW_007246397.1:107637-108226 GCF_000164805.1 Carlito syrichta | reverse complement strand
GTGTGCCACTGCACTCCAGCCTGGGCAACAGAGTGAGACTCTGACTCAAAAACAAAAAAAGAAAAGAAATTCTTCGCGCTAGCCTCCTTCTGACTCAAAAACAAAAAAGAAAAGAAATCTTCGCGCTAGCCTCCTTCGGAAGGCAGAACGCCACAATCTCCAAACGCCGAACCCTGCAGGGTGCTCCTGGCTCCTCCTTCCTCCTTCCCTCAGGCCCGGGGCTGGAGAAGGGGAGGTGGGAGCCGCCACCACACTTGGCAATGAGCTTGCTGGACCACGAAGCTTCCGGACGGACGGGGACCCCATTTCCCACCCCTTGTGGCCTTACTGCTGCCCCTAAAGCGTCCCTGTGCAAAAAACCACCGGAGAGGCCTTTGAACGTGGGCCACCGAGGCAGCCCTGAACCCCCAGGCACTTTGACATCCATGAGGCCTTGCTTGTGCCCATGGGACTCTGCAACTGAGCTTTTCCCATTTTTTTGTTACTCAGAATCGTGGGTGGTTCACGGTCGTCCCCATTCCCGCCACCGTCGGCTCCGCCCTAATAACTTACAAAATCAAACAAAAATTTAACAACCCCCGGCAGTACG
>NW_007246397.1:99299-106817 GCF_000164805.1 Carlito syrichta | reverse complement strand
GCACTAGGCACCCCGAGGCGGGAGAACTGCGTTGTAAAATGGCCGCTACAAGATGGCCGCGCCATCATGGCCGCCGGCGCTCGGCTCCGTGGTGCAGGCGCAGCTGCAGGGCAGAGGCAGCGCCCCCTTCCTCGACGACCACACGCCATTCGTGCCAGGCGCTTACCTCAGAGCGGTGGGTGGGGACGGAAAAAAGGGATGAGCAGGATGAGCGTTCACCTCGGCTTCTGTGGCCCGGAGGCATCACTTTGCTTTCCGAGGAGCGCGGGGCCAAGATCCTGCGGGGACGCGAGTGTGCTCTTGTTGTGCAGTTGCTCGTAAAAAGTAAATAAAACTGACTTCAGTGCCACGTTAGGGCGTTCGCGTTTGTAAGTCCCATTGCTTTGGCGTTTTTATAAAGAATGATAAAGCGGTTGTCATACTTGTCACCGTTTGAGTTGCAATATTCACAATGATTTGAAAGCACAGTTCATTTTTACTAATCGGCTTTTGATCGCTAAGAGTTTCAGCTGATGTTGGAATCTGACTTCCAGTGGAAGCCAGCTCTTTAACATTTTCACAGTGCACCTGTGAACGAATATGAAGGTGGAGGTCTAATACCTGAATAAAAGAAAATAAAACTGTAGGCAAAGGGGAAGACTTTAAATTCACCTTCATTGCTGTAGGTGCTCGTTACTTACCATAAATAAGGTGTCCGGGTGACTGCATACATTTTTTGGTTGTTTTAGGATTTTTAGACTTTAATGTGGTTTAGAATTACTGCTAGAGTCGTAAGCCCAAAAGCCAAGTACTGTTTAATAAAATAAGCTTGTTATCCCTCTTCACTCGACTTCCCCCTAATTTAGTACTTAACTTAATGGATTAAGTTATTTAGAATAACTTAATGGAATGTTTCAGGGTTTTCAGGGGCATTTTTGGTAATGAGTGATTTTTAATATTTGCTTTTTTCCACCTTGAGAAGCTGAGACTCTACCTTCTATAGATTTATTGTTTTAGTATTTTCGAGCAGGTATTCTTAATCTAGAGTCAGTGGATATAATTAGAGGGTCTGAATTTGAACGGGGGGGAAAATAAATTTTTTGTCATTAAGCGGAAATTTAATGTTTCAGTTATCAGTGTAAACCCTCCTCCCAAACCCCCCTCCATGATTGCTAACAGTTTATTTTCATATCTCAGCGTTACAGTTGTGGAAGATATATTCAGTTATCACTCCTGTTTGTTATTTCAAAATTAGAGTAGTTTTTGGCCAGACATGGTGGCTTATGTCTGTAATCCCAGCTCTTGGAGAGGCCCAGGTGTTTGAGACCAGCCTGGGCAACGTAGCAAGACGTTATCTCTACTAAAAAGAAAAAAATTAGAGTAGTTTTGAATCAGCGGCCAAATCTTTTTTTTCTTAATTTTTATTTTAAAGATGGGTACAATTCAGGGTTAGGTATACAAATGGTCATTGTACAGGTTAAGTTTGGACCTCACTTTGGTCCCCACTTCACCTGGTTTGAGATCGGGCACTCTTATTGATGAAGTGTGCCCCCCACCTCCCCTGGTAGTTTCCCACTACTGCCAATCCCTTTCTTGTAGTATTATGATAATTGTTCAGGGTCCACTTATGAGTGCAAACATGTGGTACTGAGTTCTTTGTTTCTGTGATAGATCAACTGAGTAGTATAAACTCTAAACCCTTCCAAGTTGCCCTGAGGTTCATGAGTTTGTCTTTTTTGGCTGTGTAAAAGTCCATCATGTATATGTGCCACATTTTTTTAATCCAGTCCACTTTCAATGGGTTGTTCCATGTTTTTGCTGTTGTGAATAATGAGCAACTTAATCTTAACACATCCCTTAAGGAACTCCTGTAATGTCATAGAGCATGACATTTACAGTGGTTGAATACCTGTTTCTCTATGCTTAGTTTCCTTTGTAATATTGTGTGTTTTATCTGTTTATGAAAACATTCTAAGAAGAGATTCATAGGCTTCACCAGACTGTCAGTTCACAAAAAAGTTAATCTCTGCTGCAGGAACAGTCCAGAATGGCTGTTTTGCAGGAAGTGCTTTAGTTGTAAATTAGGGGAAGGTCGAGTGAAGAGGGATATCAACAAACCATGCTGTTGTGGTGTAATTGGAGTAGGAACCAAGGCATCTCTAAGTAAGGTTTTGCAAGCTGTTAAGAGTGTACATCTACTGTTACTTTCCTGGTGTGTTTTCTATTTGTGTTTAAAACTGAATTGTACTATTCTTGCAAAATTATTTTAGTTATGTGTAAGATGTTCAGAGATTATCTTATAAGGTAAAAGGAATATTCGTTTGGTGCTAACAGAACTTGTTTGAAACGCTGTGGAGTTTATGTAGTGGTAGAAATATGAATTACCGGAAATTTTTTTTTTTTTTTTGAGTTGGAGTCTCACTCTGTCACCCAGACCGGAGTGCAGTGGCACTCCCGGCCACCGCAGCCTCGGCCTGCTGGGCTCCGGCAATCCTTCCGCCTCAGGCTTCCAAGTAGCTGGAACTACAGGCGCGTGCTACCACACCTGGCTAATTTGTGATTTATTGTAGAGATGAGGTCTCGCCAAGTTGCCCAGGCAGGTCTGGAACCCGTGGACTCAGACAATCCACTCACCTCAGCCTCCCAAAGTGCTGGGATTACAGGCTGAGCCACCGAGCCCGGCTCCGGATATTTTTTTTAACGGTTTCTGCAGACTCAAACTTTTTTTTCATTTAATAATGGTACAATATATGTTCTATAAGCAATTTTTAAAGCACAGTGACTAAACTTGGTCCTCTGTTTAAATTCTTGGTCTTCGTTTGAGTATAAAGCTCTTGAGCCATCTAGTTTATAGAGGGGAGATCCTTTTGTCAGGAATTAAGAGCTAGGCTGATGCTGGCCTTTGATGTTCCTATTAAACCAGTGGGAGGATTGGGAATTGAAATCTCATTAACTTTGAAGTCCAGAGTGTTGGGCAGAATCACCTTTGTATTGATACTAGAAAGGATTAAAAAGAGGAAAAGGTATAAGAAACCATATCTGATGTGGTGATTTGTTGTTTCCCCAGTTACCAATTTTTCTGTCCACTTCTTTGATGATAGGCATTTGTTATCTTGGGCCATACTCCTCAGCTAACTGTATACTTTTTCAACAGACTGTTAGGGCCTTGTAGCTAGAGTCGAGGTCAGAGGGCCTCAACTTTAGTGCTGTTTTTGGCAGCCATAGCCAAAGGGGGAAAATAGTAGGTTACTTTTGGAGAGCCTTTAAAAGTACCTAGAGAGTGAAATTGGGAAACATAGATGTCATCCTTGGTGCTATTTATTAGCTGAGTAATTTGTAATTTACACATTTTGGTTCTTATTCTGAACTGTTGAAATCTTTGAGTAGTCTCCATATTTCCAGTTTCACTGAAGTCTGCAGAAGCCTCTAGCAGGGATTCTTTGGAATGAACCAACTGCACAAGAATTATTTATTTAGAGTACTTTGATTTAAAAGTAAAGTTACTGGTTCCTATGCTGGGAGATTCTAATAATACCGGTCTGTGGTGAGGATTGAAAATACTTAGTTTAAAAAAAATACTCCAGGGAGTTCTTGGTCAGATTTTTGAGAATCCTTTTATATAGCATACAATCCAGACTTCATAACATTACCTGCATGGCATTCTGTGATCTGTGTAGCTTTCCTATGTTGATGCTGCAGTTCTCTGGTAGTGTTACCCTATCTCAGGCTCTGTGCTTTAGTTCAAGTTGTTTTTCTCTGCCTGGATCTTCCTGTGATCCTCTCAAGTACCTCATCAGTTACATTTCTTGTTATATATAAAGATAGTTGGAATATGAAGTCCAGAAAATTATGCAAGACTGTTTGCTTAAGTATCAGTGTTCCCCTATTAATCTGACAGTACTTATCACAGGCACTTGGGAGATAAGTTGAGAGGTGAATATACAGATAGGCTATGGAATGACTATTTCAATTTGAAGGTGTATCTAAGTATTGGTCAGTATTGAAACTTTTAAAAGCAGTAATTTTTAAAAATGGTAAAAACTATATTGCCTTTTTGTTTTTTAGAATGGAGCTAGTAGGCTATTTTAATTTTAGGGCTGAAAAGGAACTGACCCCATTGAGTACTTTTGTTGACTCTGGGTCTGTTGAAACCAAGTGGACTGAAAATAATGTGTGAGAAATCTTTCTGCTACAGTCGAATGTAATTTGAAGTATTGCCGGGAATTGTGTTCTTGACTTGTCTGATGAGCAGAGATGGCTTCCAAGACTTATTACAGCCCCTGACATTGTGTTAAGTCTTGCAAAGTCTTAAAGGTAGGTTCAACATAGAGTGAAAGTTCCAACATTTAGATTTTTTTGATCTATTTTTTGGCTCATTGAACCAGTCCGGCACCTAGAATGTCATTGAACACATCTGAAGAATGAATGTAGTGGGACCCCTTAAAAAAATCAATCAGGCTCTGCTGCAGATTGAAATTTTAACATACAGAATATTTTACTTATTAAAAGACTTGGAGGCAGCGATAAAGGTGGAGAGTAA
Organism: Carlito syrichta; assembly: GCF_000164805.1. NCBI lineage: Eukaryota > Metazoa > Chordata > Mammalia > Primates > Tarsiidae > Carlito > Carlito syrichta. The sequence continues at coordinate 102,298 of NW_007246397.1, read as the reverse complement.
CGTTCTAAACTTAGAAAAACACACAGGGAAAGCATCCAAGCATTAAAAAAATGTATTACCAGATACACAATTAAAACCAACCAACCTTGACAACCTTGCAGTAGATTTTATTTGCTTATAAGGTGGTAAATGATTTGATGATTTCAACAGATTGATATTCCAGTAATTTGTGTTTTGGTTGTTTACATCAGATACTAAGATGCTTGTTGTTTGATGTTAAAGTTTGATCCAAAGTGTTGACTTTCACTCATTTTTCCTAGTTTTGCTAGGAATACCCTGAGAGAAGTGTGATGACTTTCTAGGATGGGAATCTTTTTATATATGAAGAGAATTGATGGTTAATCCACTACTTTTTCACTTTTACAGGTGAGAGAGTGCTGTGCTTTCATGGACCTCTTCTTTATGAAGCAAAGGTATGAAATCTGTTTTCCTTTGAGAAGATGATCAAAATTGCTAGTAGATACAACTATTTAATATCAAATTTGAGTATTTTGTGGTTGCCTCAGTAAGAATTCCTTTTTTAGGTTCGTAGTTCATAGACTTCTCCATCTTGTCTTTCTGGGTTTCCTGTTGCTTGATTGGTGGATCAGATAAAATAAAACATTGCTACTCTTTTACTGTTCTTAATGATTTGTTAAGTGCCCAGTAGTTGGAAACAGCATTTGAAGGGAATGATAGGTGAGTGTTGATTGTGGAAACAAATAGCATTTTGTGGCTAATAACTTGGTAAGAAAACATTACCAACATTAATTTTAGATGTAACTATAATACGCTAGTAAGCAATGAGCTAGCTATATTAGATTAAGGGTAAAAGCCACTATTAAAAATGAGTACATTTCACTTTTGATTAATTTGTTGGTTTTTCTGGTGTAGTTTGAGTCTTGGGGGACACCTTTCTGTGTCAGTGAGTGCTCAAGCTATAAAAACATTTTACGTTTAGCTAGGGATAAATAGGAAAATGCATCCCAAAGTTAAAATATATTTTTGTTACCCCAGTGTGGTAGCTCACGCCTGTAATCCCAGCACTTTGGGAGGCCAAGGCGAGAGGATTGTCTGACCTCGGGGATCGATACCAGTCTGGGCAATTTGGTGAGACCTCATCTCTATGAAAAATTAGCTGGACTTGATGGCGCATGCCTGTAGTTCCAGTTACTTGAAAGACTGAGTAGAAAGGATGGACTGAGCCCAGCAGGTTGAGGCTGTGGTGGCCGTGAGTGTGCCACTGCACTCCAACCTGGGCAACAGAGTGAGACTCTGATTCAAAAAAAAGAAAAAAATTTATTCTGATAACTTTTTAGCACAAATATTTAAGACTTGACTATACTTTAGCAGTTGTAGTTTTTTAAAAAATGAACACATAAAATACAAAACAGTATAATGTTTAAAGGCAATTTCTTTCTGTAAATTCTTGGTGAATAATTTATACTGTATTGGTGAATAATTTATAATAATTCATATATACTTGGTAAATAATTTATACTGTATGTATCTGAAAGTAGTCATAGTATGATTATAAAGTGCCACACAGTTCTGATGAAGTAACCATTTTTACTGCTCTTGTGTTTTAAATACACAGTAAATTTTTAAAGTTCTAAAGAGCTGGGCATGGTGGCACGTACCTGTAACCCCAGCTACCCCAGAGTTTCATACAGCAAAATTTTCTTGGCAGCAAAATGAGACCCTGTCTCTCAAGAATAAATATATACGTGTTTATGTATATATATGTATGTATGTGTATTTATATGTATGTTTATACGTAACATAAATATGTATTATATATACATACTATATGTATTTGGAGGTGATCGGGAACTTTTTAAGAATATGTATATTTACTTATGTCTTAATAATATATAGTTTACATGTGTTAAATTAGGAGTCTTTTTTTGATAGTTTTTTATCCTTAAATGTTGTTTTTCTTTTGTTAACTTTTGGCAAACTGTTGGCTGGTTTTTCTGCTTTGGCAGCAAAACACTCCAGTGAACAATTTTTGAGTTGAAGCTATTGAAATAAGTTAAATTATTGTAATTCTTTTGGGTTGCCTCTGATAAAGACTTTAAAATCCAAAACCACTGGGCTCAGTGTCTCAGCCTGTAATCCCAGCACTTTGGGAGGTTGAGGCGAGTGGATTGCCTGAGCCCACGGGTTCGAGGCCCACCCAGGCAACTTGATGAGACCTTGTCTCTACAATAAATCAAAATTAACTGGGCGTGGTAGCGCACGCCTGAATTTCCAGCTGCTTGGAAGACTGAGGAAGAAGGATCGCCAGAGCCCAGTGGGTCTACACTGGAGTGGTTGTGAACATGCCACTGCACTCCAGCCTGGGCAATGGAGTGAGACTCCAACTCAAAAAAAAAAAAATAAAACCCCAAACCAGCCAGTTATCACTTTTCTCAGTTATTGACTTTCCTCTAACAATTTCTTTTGATTTGGGTGGCTGCCTTTAGGATGAACATAAAATGTGTTTTTGTTTGTTTTCATTTTAATTTTTTGAGCTGGAGTCTCACTCTGTTTCCCAGGCTGGAGCACAGTGGCATAACCACAGCTACCACAGCTTCAACCTGCTGGGCTCAAGGGGATCCTTCCACCTTAGCCTCTTGAGTAGGAGGGATTGCAGGTGCACGCCACAAGGCCTGGCTGATTTTTTTATTTTTTGAGTTGGAGTCTCTGTCGCCCAAACTGGAGTGCAGTGGCATGCTTCTGGCCACCGTAGCTTCAACCTGCTGGGCTCCGGCATCCTTCCTTCTCAACCTTCCAAGTAGCCGGAACTACAGGCATTCGCTACCACGCCTGGCTAATTTTTGATTTTATTGTAGAGACGAGGTCTTGCCAAGTTGCCCGGGTGGGTCTCAAACTCACGGGCTCAGGCAGTCCACTCGCCTCGTCCTCCCAAAGTGCTGGGATTACAGACTGAACCACTGAGCCCGGCCACTGGCTGATTTTTTTTTTAATTGTGGAGACAGGGGCTTGCCATAGTACTGATCTTGGAATCCTGGGCT
>NW_007246397.1:85360-99279 GCF_000164805.1 Carlito syrichta | reverse complement strand
GGAGGCTGAGGCGAGTGGATTGCATGAGCCTGTGGGTTCGAGACCAGCCACGGTGAGACCTTATCTTTTACGATAAATCAAAAATTAACTGGGTGTGGTAGCATGCACCTGTAGTTTTGGCTACTTGGAAGGATCGCTGGAGCCCAGCAGGTCCACACTGGGGTGGCCGTGAATGTGTCACTGCACTCCAGCCTGAGCGACAGAGTGAGACTCCAACTTAAAGATCCTGGGCTCAGGCAATCCTCCTACCTTGACCTCTATGACAGATAGTTGAACCCAGGGGAGAGAGATGCTTTGTCATTGCTGATGGTGTCTGGACACATTGTTACACACTCCATGGCACCTTGCTTCACTTACTTACAAATGAGAGTCTATAAATGCCCTAAGGAAGCTAAGATGATATTAACCCTTTGCACTTGGATGTCCCCTTTCAAGGGACATAAAGATTGCTGGTAATTATGCAGGACTAACTTAAGCCAGCACAGATTTTTAAAAAATGTATGTTTCCTTGAAGTTTTCTATTCAAATTGCATGAAAAAGCAAATAAAGAGATGGAATATATACTAAGATATGATCAATCATTTGAGAAGTTGTTTTCGAGAATCATGAGTGGGTCCTTTTACGTCTCGAACAATAAACTGAACAATAAATTACATACTAATGTGGGAGGAAGAAAATGAGACTGCACTGTCTGCTGGAATAAAAAAGTACCGGGTGGAAGACATCAAACAAATTATTGCATAAAACATGTATCAATGCAATGCATGCTGGTGACTTTCACATGTTACCACACATTAGAAAAATGTAAGATATAAAGTTTTCTTTTGTCATAAATAAGTTTTTCAATGTTCAAAATTCCATTATAAGCCAAATACCATTACGGTAAAACAATTGGTGCCAATGCTGTACTATTTGATATGAAGCAGTTTGTTTTTTACTATTTTGTAAAGTGTGGTCACGTTTCTGGTAGGTGATCTGTGAGATGTCTCTGAGTGCAGAAGGTTAATATACAAAATTTCTTGTAAGTGGTTATTATTTTGTACTGTGTGTTCAGAACCTGGTCTAAATTTTACTGCTCAGCTTTCTCCTTGCCAGCTGAGTTGGAGCCTCACAACAGAGAGCTGTTTCCCTTGGAAATGAGACTGGCTCCAGTTGCTCCGCTCCCTCCTCCCAAGATGATCGTAAAATGTTTTTTAATTTGTTGCTTTGCTTGTTATTTAATCTGACTTTCAGAAGCAGATCACTTACATTGCCTTTTGTAATCTAATGGCATTCTTTTCAATATAATTTAAATACTTTTCTTTAGCAGAATTTGTTTTTGAAATAAATGTAGCAACTGGCTAGTTAGATTTTGAGAAAGCCCAAACTTAGCTTTCATTAGCTGTCCTTGGATAGCTTCTCTATCCCATTGATTTAAGGTATAGAGTGACCTTCTATGCGTAGGGTTTTCAGCTTGGTTGGACCTTTTGTGACTAATTTGCAGTTTTATAACTTAAGTACGCTACAGGTTTACACAGTGTTTTCTTACGTCATATTTTGTTTTTATTTTGACCACCAAAAAGAGTTTGTGTAGAGTGTCTTTGAGAGATTTGATACCACAAGATAATCCAGATAGTGTCTTCCTTTTATAAAAAATGTTTCTGAGTAAATTTTTCTTTCTTATTTCAGTGTGTAAAGGTTGCCATAAAGGACAAACAAGTGAAATACTTCATACATTACAGTGGTTGGAATAAAAAGTGAGTATTAGAACTTTAAAAGCAATTTTTATTTATAATTAACAGGATAGCTTGTGTCACTGACTAGCGCAAGTATGTGCTACTTAATTCTTCTGCAGTTTTAATGCACATAGTGAAGCCAGGGTGAATCATTTGTATCCTGACAAAACTTTTAGAAGCTAGGGTACCCAGCCATTTTATGTTAAATGTACTCAATTCTTGGTAATGTTTCTGTGTTCTAGTACATATTCTAATCGTCATTTTAGTCTACTAACTATTCTAGTTGAATGAATGGCAGACCATACTTTTTGTTTGTTTGTTTATGGTTTTGGTACATTTTAGGATGGCCTGAATTTTGGCCTTACCTCAAACTCAGTGACTGCATATGTAGTTTCAAGCAGTTGTGCTCAAAACTAGTTTGAGTATTTCTGTCTAGAAAAGGAAAAAGAATAAAGATGATCTGATTTGAAAGCAATGACAGAATTTACGAACTCATTTCCTGAACTTTGGAAACATAATTTAGTGTTGTCAGGAAGTAATTCATGTGGATTTTTAAGCATATGATTTAACACAGAATCTTATTTCCTGTTTTCAAGAGTTACGGTTTTTTGGTTTGTTTGTTTTTGTGAAGTAGTATGTATTGATCTGTTTCCTAGAATGGATAAATGAATATAGATTGGATACATTATAGAATGTCCAGGTACCCATCCATTGGAGCTCTTTCTCAGTGATGGGACTTTCTCCTTGGGGCCCACAAATAACCCCACCTAAAATATTTCCCAGGCTGCTTGTTTGGTGCTGTAATTGAATGGCTTGTAATTTTTACCATGAGTTTTAAATTGTGCTTGCTAATGGTGGTTTATCCTCCACAGATAGTGCTGTCATTGCTCTAACTGTATTGTTTTAGGAGTAACTTTAGTAACTCAAGTCTTTGTATCACCTGACCAAGTTCTGGTACCTGGTTTACCATGGGAGCAGTGTCATCTGATTTGATAAGTACTCTATTGCTGTGGAAGGGATTTTTTATTTTTTTCCTATTAAGTTTACTGACTCTGTGGCTTGGTCTTGTCTTTTATCCAGGTGACCAACCCAGCTAATTTTATTTCTTTGTTAGAAAGGTTTTTTTCACATATCAAATGCTTTTAACTAAGAAGAAATCCCAGGCCTTTAACTTCTGTTCCATTAGTATAATTAGGAAAAAAGTAGAAATCTAAAAGGCATAAAAGCACTTGAGAACTTTTGGGTCTTTCTCCCCCCCCCAGTTAATGATAATTGATGGTAATATCAGCACTTCAGTTCTTTGGGTTTGTATTTTTGTGGGGGGCGGGGTTGTATTTTAAATATTGATGGGACAGTAATGGAGAAAACAGTCTTGGTCTTTCAGAAGTAAACTGATTTTAAAAATATGAAATGGTAAGACTGCATTTCAGTCGTTTATTAGACTTAATATTTTGCATATTGTTATTCTACCAATATACAGATAAAGTTGAGTGTTAAGTTATGAGAATCTCAGTTAACTACAGGAAAGAAAATATCTGGTTTGCATATTATGAGTGCGTAAGTTAAATAAAATCTGTACAGGATATCAGAGAAAAACACAAGCAAATTCATGGGGCAGGCCTACTCTTACCTCACCTTCCTCATTTTTAAAGAATTGCTTCAGAAGCCACTTATTGGTGGCAACACACCTTTAGTCCCAGCTACTCAGGAGGCTGAGGCAGGAGAACTGCTTGAGCTCAGGAGTTTGAGATCAGCCTGGGCAGTATAGTGATAGCCTTCTTAGAAAAAAATAAATATTTTAAAAGTGATCAAACACATAAAACTAAGGGAAACTATGACAAGGAAGTAGAAGAAAGAAATGAAGAGATGTTAAAAACAAACTTCAAAAGAATTGTTTTTAGACTTTCGTGTTAATAGCTGATATTACAGCTTTTGTGCTTGTTTTCCATAATAAAATAGATATATAAAATTACACACAAATGTGGCAGCTCAAAGACTGAATTTTCAGTGGCATTTGTAGCTTTGCCAGGAATTGTGAAAATACCAAATGTTTGTGTTATTCGACTTTGCGGCTTCAAAAAACAAAATTTTTTGCCTTTGGTATAATTTAGTCCAGTAACACAAATAAATGATAGGCTTGTGTAGCTTTTGTTTTTGTTCTCACCTTCGGGAAAATTAGCAAAAAATGGCACCAAATATTAGAGATTTTTTTTTTTTTTTTTGAGTTGGGGTCTCACTCTGTCGCCCAGACTGGAGTGCAGTGGCCGCTCCCGGCCACCGCAGCCTCGACCTGCTGGGCTCCGGCGATCCTTCCGCCTCAGCCTTCCAAGTAGCCGGAATTACAGGCGTGCGCTACCACGCCCGGCTGATTTTTGATTTATTGTAGAGATGAGGTCTCGCTGCCCAGGCGGGTCTCGAACCCGCAGGCTCAGGCAATCCGCTCACCTCAGCCTCCCAAAGGTGCGGGATTACAGACTGAGCCACCAAGCCCGGCTATATTAGAGATTTTTATTACTGTTTTTGTAGATGTGTTGAGGAATGTTAATATATAAAAATGTTTTTGTTGTTGACTTGGTATGTTGATAGACATGTATAATATTGAAAAACTGATCTTAGCTTTAGAGAGTCTTTAGGTAAACCCATTTTGAAGGTGGGGTGAGTTATTCAAATGCCCAGCAGGTTTGTTGTGTTTTTATTTAATGTTCTGTAAGTAGTGCCCATGGATCACTGTGACTTTGGGAATTAGTCACGAGCTACCTTTAGAAAATTTGGAAATTCTTTTATGCTTGACCTATATTTGAACATTTCTGAGTGTTTGGCCTTCCGTTATTCCCATGGATCATTGTAATTTTGGACATTAGTCACAAACAACCTTTGAAACATTCTTTTATACTTGACCTTTATAAACATTTCTGAGTGTTTAGCCTTCAGCTGTTACCCTAGTGTGATGTTCCTCAGAGCAAAAGATGTTATCCATTTCATTTTCCTCTGATTCGGCAAAGATTTTCAGCTCTTTACGTATAAAGAGATCTCTAGAAATAACTTAGTTTTTAGATCTGGGTGCTTATTTAGATGCATTTTGTAGCAGAGAGGGAAGAAATTTGTGAGGTTCTAAAATAGAACCTTACGGTAATTAAAAACTGGCTTTACAGAGTAGTGGAATAGGTATCAATAGATATATAAATACTTTAAAAATAAGATCCTCATTTTGAAAATGGTTTGTTAGGGTACTTTTAAGAAATTGTACAATAAAACCCTGATCACCAAATTGGAATTTTCTTAGACTTCTGTTAGTTCAATAGATAATTAAGATATTTCTAAATTTTCAAACCTCATTGGAATTTGTTGACACAGACATTTAAATATTCCATTTGTAAATGAATCTTAATAAAGCTTAAGCTAAATTCTGCACCTAGTTACTGAGATTACTTTGTACTATGCTGTCTGTATCAGAAGTGCTGTGAGGCCCAGGCGCTCTGAAAAAACTTTGAAGACACATGAGGATATTGTAGCCCTTTTTCCTGTTCCTGAAGGAGCTCCCTCAGTACACCACCCCCTCCTGACCTCTAGGTAAATGCATGTTTTAAAGTTTTCTCTAGGAAATCATGTTGAGGATTGCTTTTATTAATTTTCCTTTTGGCTGTATTATATAAGAGGTCTGAGGTGGGAAATCATTAAACAAAAGACTCTGTCTCGAGAGTACATGTAATTGTGTTACTAAAGGAGCTCCATCAGCAGGAGAAAAGACTCACTTTGCCCAAAAAGTTCAGCATTCCTCAGGAAATTTATTGTTTGGGTTTTCCCTTTGGAGGGGAGAAAACACTCTGTTAGAAATTTTGTTTTGAAGGAATTTTTTGCAGTGCCAGAATGCCTTAGCGTTTTAAATGAATAATTCTACCTTTTAATGTTTAGGAAGCCAGTTTTCTGCTCAGCCTGGTAGTTAGTGTATTAATTTGTGATCTAATGAAGGTGAAGAACAGTGTAGTCTCATAAACCATTGTGATCTTTAATCTTACAAACAAAGCTGGTTCATTCTAGATGGCATTGTATTGTAGAACTCCTAATATGCTTCTGATGTGCCTTGAGTGTTTGATATTTTGTATCAGATTCTCAAGTGTTTTACATACATTCTCAAAACAGTCCTTTGAGGTAGGGACTCAAAGGATTACTCAAAAGTGCTGTTATCTTCACTTTTTACTATTATTTTTTTTTGAGTTGACATTTCACTCTGTTGCCTAGGCCAGAGTGCATGCAGCCTCGACCTGTGGCTCAGACAATCCTTCTGCTTCAGTCTCCCAAGTAGCTGGGACTATTAGGGGTGTGCCATTATGCCTGGTCAGTTTTTTTGTTTTTGTTTTGGGCAGGGAGTTTGTAGAGACTTGTTGTGTAGCCTAGGCTGATCTTGAACTCCTTGGGTTCTAGCAGTCTTCTCAGCCTTCCAAAGTACTAGGATTACAGGTGAGGAAATGAAGACACAGAGAGCTATGTAACTTTGTTGTCACATGCATAATAAACATATGTTGTTGCATAATAAACCAGTTGGTTTTAGTTTTCAGTTTAGCATGGACTCCTGTGTTTCATTTTTGGCTACTGACATTTTTTAAGATAATATTTTTATTCTATAAGACTAAATGCTTGGGAGTATTAAATGCCATGTTTTTAGGTCATTCTAAAAATGATTTGCATGACCTGCTTTTGGACTCTGGCAGTTTAGATTTGGAATGCTACTTCCGAAAATGGGAAGTTTTCCTTCTTTAAAGAACACTTTCGTTAGATTTTCATTTTATTTGAGAATGATTTGCAGTGCTGGTTCATCAAATTACATCAGAGAATCCAAAGTCTTTGCCTCTGAAATCTTTAAGTTAACTTGGAGAACAGTCTAAATGGGAGTAAAAAATATTTTTGAGTGATATTTTAACTTTCTTTTTCAGTTGGGACGAATGGGTACCGGAGAGCAGAGTACTCAAATACGTGGACACCAATCTGCAAAAGCAGCGAGAACTTCAAAAAGCCAATCAGTAAGTTTGTTTTGAGAAATGAATATTGGAAAATGCCTGTAGATTAATTTTTGGACACGGACTGAACAGTGGAGATCATGTTGGCTGCCCCGTCTATAAAATGATTCTTGGTATCTCAGCTGCTACTGTAGTGGCTTGAACTTCAAGTGCTCAGACAGGACATTTCTAGGTAGAAGTAGTAGCACATCTAGCATTACTTGAGTCTGTCCTTGGAGCTAAGTCGAAAGCATCAGAATGTTCTTGGAAATTACTGTAGGTATAAACTCATTGTTAAGCATCTTCTGTCATCTCTTGGGCTCTGTGGAAAGCACATTTGGTGAGGAAACAAAAAGCAAGAAGAGGCTTCCCTATTGTCTTCTATTTCTGAAAGCACATTAAGACTGAAAGACTTTGTAGTTGTAGGGTAATTTCAAAATTGAAACATATAGCAAAAGAAGTGATCAAATGGGAGCAAATAGAACATTGAGATTAGCTAATTCTAAAGCAAATGGAATTATCAATTATGTGAGATGAGTCTATTTGTGGTCACTTTGACGTTAATTTTGGTAGATACAAAAGAGCCAAATCTTAGACATTTTGCTCTTTTAAACATTTTTTGTAAATATATTGTTTCTTTGTCCATCTTGTTAGAAACTTCGTGTCAAAATGTGTGTATAGGCTTGGGATCTCAATTTGAATACAAAGCCCTGATGGAATCAAGCTGGCACAATTTCCTTTTTTCACATAAATACTCATTTTGTGATGACTTTACTGAAATTTTTTTTTAAGGGAGCAGTATGCAGAGGGAAAGATGAGAGGGGCTGCCCCAGGAAAGAAGACATCTGGTCTGCAACAGAAAAATGTTGAAGTGTAAGAAGCTCTACCTTTGTTTTGATTTTGCATACTGTTTTGTAATTTAAATTCATACTTGATACTCATGTGTTAAGACTTTATTGGAAATGGAAATATTGGAATTTTGTTGGAACCAGTGAGAATCCCATTCCTCAGGTGTAAAGTCATTGAGAATTGCCGGACTCGGTGGCTCAACCTGCAATCCCGCACCTTGGGAGGCTGAGGTGAGTGGATTGCCTGAGCCCGCAGGTTCGAGACCCGCCTGGGCAACTTGGCGAGACCTCATCTCTACAATAAATCAAAATGAGCTGGGCGTGGTAGCGTGCGCCTGTAATTCCGGCTACTCGGAAGGCTGAGGCAGAAGGCTTGCCAGAGCCCAGCAGGTCGAGGCTTTGGTGGCTGGGAGCGGCCACTGCACTCCAGTCTGGGCAACAGAGTGAGACTTCGACTCAAAAAAAAAAAAAGTCATTGAGAATAAATATTCCATCATTTTCCTTGCCAGGTCCCCCCTTTTTTTATGATAAAAATACACATAACATAAAACATATCAAGTAAACCATTACTAAGTGTACAGTTCAGTGGCCTTAAGTACGTTCATAACCCTTACCTTTTAAGTTGTATGTATAAATAAGTGTATATAATGTTTTCTCTTACAAATATAGTATTATCAATAGGGTACAAGTTTTGAGATGATTTATTTGGCAAAGTTTGCTTTCTCAGTAGTGTTAAAAATGTTTACTAATAAATTCCTTCCTTGATGAAACCCATAATAAGAATGTGAGAAGTTAAGTTTTCAGATAGTACCCTCCTTGTTCCCCCCCAAAAAAACTAATGCTTGTTATTAACTCTAGATTTTGGACCATCTTGATAATGAGCTAGAATAAAATAATCATCTGCCCATACACACTATGTATGTCTAAAGTTTATGTGCCTGAAAGTGGATGTGAGGAATGGTGATTAAGTATTAATAATATAAGAAAACTCAAAAATTATAGCTTTTATTAAAAGGTGATTTTATTCCTTGCCAGGGTTACTGGTCTCACTTTTCTACTTAAAAGTAAGGTGTTAGTAAGGAAGGTAATTAATGTATCTTGTTTGAAACTTTTTTATTCTTTTTGGTGAGAAGATAATGGGTTTGGCAAGGTTTAGGTGTGTTGCTGTTTGAGGGTGGCTTGTAGTTTTGTATGTTTTCATAATCTGATTTTTTGGAAAACTGTTGTATAATAGTATTAGGATTTAATAGTAGTTGGGTCTTAAAAGGCAGCAGCTTTCTCTTTGTATTGAAAAATATGATGGGTAATTCTTTATTCTGTGAAAATCTGAGTTCTTGTTGGCTTAAAAACTTGGATTTTAGAGCATTTTGGATTTGGAATAATCAACTTGTATCTGTAGATCCTTTACTTTAGAGTTGAGATCCTTTGTTAATGTTTTAAATTTTTATAGAGTAAGTAGATAGAGAATTGAATGTAAGGACTCCTGGTTTCTCTTCATCTCCATATATTGTTGACATGGAGAAGTAAAATTCATAGTTTAATCTGACCCAAAAGTACAGTTTAACAAATAATTTGGTTCATAAAAGGTAACCTTGAAGAAGGAAAAGACATACTTCAGCTTGGCCAGATTTTTGTTTTTACATTCAAATATAAGTTAATTTCAGTTGTAAAACAAACCTCAAGACCTAAATTTTTTATTTTTATTTTTTGAGTTGGAGTCTCACTCTGCCGCCCAGACTGGAGTGCGGTGGCCGCTCCCGGCCACCGCAGCCTCAACCTGCTGGGCTCCGGCGATCCTTCTGCTTCAGCCTTCCAAGTAGCTGGAACTACAGGCATATGCCACCACATCCAGCTAATTTTTTCATTTATTGTAGAGATGGGGTCTTACCAAGTTGCCCGAGCGGATCTTGAACCCGCGGGCTCAGGCAATTCACTCACCTCAGCCTCCCAAGGCGTGGGATTATAGGCTGAGCCACCGAGCCCGGCCAAGACCTAAATTTAATATAGTTAATTAATAAAATTTATAGATACTATTTAAAGCTGTTGAAAAGTAGAAAATCTAGTTCTGGTATGGCCCCGTCAGAAGTAATCCATTAATTGTAGGCTTGGTAAACTATTTTCCTTGTGTTCTAGAAATAACGATGTAGAAAAATCAAATTAGTAATTTACCATTTGGCAGTATATAAATGGAAAAGTATTTTAACCATTGAAACTTTTTAGGTGGGACTAATAATCTACTGTAAATACTTTTTTTTAAAGTTAGATTCTCACCCTGTCACCCAGCCTGGAGTGTAGTGGCTTGCTAACAGCCACCCCAGCCTCAGCCCACTGGACTCAGGTGATCCTTCCACTTAAGGCTTCCAAGTAGCTGGAACTACAAGTGTGCGCTACCACACCCAGCTTATTTTTTTATTTATTGTAGAGATGAGGTCTTGTTATGTTGCCCAGGCTGGTTTCAAACCCATAGGCTCAGGCAGTCCTCTCACCTTGGCCTCCCAACATACTGGGATTACAGGCGTGAACCACCGCTTTCAGCTAATATAAATACTTTTAACATGTGAATATAATTCTGGAAGAAGAAAATTATTACCTAAAAAAGTGTTCTTGGTTTATTTATTTTAATTTTTATATTATTTTTTTGAGTTGGAGTCTTAATTCTGTCGCCCATACTGGAGGGCATACTCATGGCCACCACAGCCTCAACCTGCTGGGCTCAGTCGATCCTTCTGCCTCAACTTTCCAAGTAGCTGGAATTACAGGCGTATGCCACCACACCCGGCTTTTTTTTTTATTTATTGTAGAGATGAGGTCTTGCCAAGTTGCTCAGGCTGGTGTCGAACCCATGGGCTCAGGTAGTCTTTTCACCTTGGCCTCCCAAAGTGTTGGGATTATAGGTGTGAGCCACCATTCCTGGCTAATATAAAAATTTTTTTTTTTTTTTTTTTTTTTTTTGAGTTGGAGTCTCACTCTGTCACCCAGACTAGAGTGCAATGGCTGCTCCCCGCCACCGCAGCCTCGACCTGCTGGGCTCCCTCCAGCGCAGGCATGCGCTACCACGCCTGGCTGATTTTTTGATTTATTGTAGAGATGAGGTCTTGCTGCCCAGGCGAGTCTCAAACCTGCGGGCTCAGGCAATCCACTCACCTCAGCCTAATATAAATACTTTTAACATATACTGATATAATTCTGGAAGGTGGAAGTTATCTCCTAAAAAATGTTCTTGGTTTGTTTTTTTATTATATGGAGGGAGACGGAAAGTAAACCAACTATCAGTAAAAATCCTTGTGTCTGAGCAGGACACATAATTTACTGTCTGATCTTGTCCAAGGCAGTAGGTATGTGATGTATCTGTGAACTTAACTCGGATAAAAGATAATTGAAAGGAAGTATTGTTTTACTGGAAATAATTCTTTTTTCTTTTCTTCCCCTCCTTTCAGGAAGACAAAAAAGAACAAACAGAAAAGTAAGAGTATTTACTTTCTTAAAGTTGACTTATTTTACCTTTATAACATTGACAGTTTGAATTGCATTATTTTATGTATTTTTTTCCTTTGGTTTTTTGAGTCAGAGTCTCATCCTGTCACCCAGGCTGGAATACAGTGGCATGATCAGAGCTCACTGCAGCCTCCACCTCCGGGGCTCAGGTGATCCTTCTGCCTCAGCCTCCTGGGTAGTTAGAACTATAGATGCATGCCACCTATAATTGGCTGATTTTTTTTGGTAGAGACAAGGTCTTGCTTTGTTGCCTAGGCTGGTCTCAAATTCCTGAGCTCAAGCAGTCCTTCAGCTTTGACCTCCCAAAGTGCTGGGATTACAGTCATGAGCCACCATGCTGGGCCTAAGTTATATTTTATTTTATTTATTTTTTGAGTTGGACTCTTATTCTTTGTCGCCCAGGCTGGAGTGCAGTGGTACGCTCATGGCCACTGCAGCCTCCACCTGCTGGGCTTAGGCGATCCTTCCGCCTCAGCCTTCCAAGTAGCTAGCACTACAAACACAGGCCACTACACCCAGCTAGTTTTTGTGATTTATTAATAGAGATGAGGTCTCACCAAGTTGTTCGAGCTAGTCTTGATTCCCTGGATTCAAGCAATCCTCTCGCCTACACCTCCGAAAATGCTGAGATTACAAGCTGAGCCACCACGCCCGGCTGAATTACATGATTTTTAAAGCTATGAAATCTTGGAGTGATCATGTTGTATTGATGACTTCAAATAGGACTCTCAACCATGTTATAAAAATAGGTAGTACATAGTGGTAGAGACCTAACTTTTTCCCATGGAGAGACGTGCTCTTTTTTTTTTTTGGTTGGAATATGATTCTCTTTTTTTTTTTGAGTTGGAGTCTTACTTTGTCACCCAGACTGGAGTGCAGTGGCCGCTCCCGGCTACCGCAGCCTCGACCTGCTGGGCTCCAGCAATTCTTCTGCCTCAGCCTTCCAAGTAACTGGAACTACAGGCACGCGCTACCATGCCCGACTAATTTTTTGAATTATTGTAGAGATGAGGTCTCACCAAGTTGCCCAGGTGGGTCTCGAACTTGCAGGCTTAGGCAGTCCACTCACCTCAG
The DNA here is from genome assembly GCF_000164805.1 of Carlito syrichta. Classification (NCBI taxonomy): domain Eukaryota; kingdom Metazoa; phylum Chordata; class Mammalia; order Primates; family Tarsiidae; genus Carlito; species Carlito syrichta. The sequence goes on along the minus strand of NW_007246397.1, from coordinate 87,153 downwards.
CCTCTCAAAGGCACGGGATTACAGGCTGAGCCACTGAACCTGGCTGGAATATGATTCTTTAAAGTAAGCAGGTGACCAGGCACAGTGTCTCACGTCTGTGATCCCAGCACTTGGGGGGGCCGAGGTGAGAGGATTGCCTGAGTCTACGGGTTTGAGACCAGCTTGGGCAACTTGGCAAGACCTCATCTCTACAATAAGTTAAAAATTAGCCAGGCATGGTGGTACATGACTGTAGTTCCAGCTACTTGGAAGACTGAGGCTGAAGGATCACCTGAATCCAGGAGGTCAAGGCTGTGGTGGCTGAGTGTGCCCACTGCGTTCCAACCTGGGCGACAGAGTGAGACTCCAACTCAAAAAAAAAACAAAACAAAACCCCAGCAAACAGCTATGTAGTGGTGATATTATGAAAAGAGAGGAGGTACCAGGAGACTATTTTGATTTAGTTAACTAAAATGAGCACCTGTGCCCCCCAACACATTTTTAATAGCACCTGGAAATGGAGACGGTGGCAGTACCAGTGAGACACCTCAGCCTCCTCGGAAGAAAAGGGCCCGGGTAGATCCTACTGTTGAAAATGTGAGTTTTTCTTAAGTTCCAATAGCAGGTTAGAATTTTTAGACTCAGTCCTATTACAACACATCATAGAACTTTGATTCTCACAAGCATTGCTAACATGTTTAATTACTAAAATTAAGAATGTTCTTTTGGGGGGTAAAAGGGTATGTCACATGTAGCTCTAGGTTGTTCCACCCAGCTTATCATTTGTGGTTGTATAAACTCCATATTCACCTACAAGACTAAATAAATATTTTTTAGTGTTAAACTGAATAGACTTATAAGGTCACTGAATTAGATAAATTCCACAGTGGTTTAATAAACCTATAAAAGATAGCATGAAAGCCTATCAGTTCCACGTATATGTGTGGAGGTATAATAGTTTAGAATTCTTACTTGTAATTGGCAGTGTCTTTCTGATTTATTATAATTTCCAAAATCGTTGTGTATTTGAAAATAGGCTCTAATTTTTAACTGACATAGTTTATATGAAGCAGTATACTTTTTCAAACAGTGGTATGACCTGGAAATAGGTACTTCTGGGGAATTTTTTAAAGACTTAATTAAAAGCCAGTACATTTAGTGTTTGGAATACTCATTTGTACATCAACAATAAATAATGAAAATACTAAGTTGAAATGTACCAAGTCAGGATGTTCCATTTCCAGACAAGAGGAAATTAAAGACTTTTTAATCTTCACATGAAAATGCAGGAAATACATTACTATGATTCAAGATTAGATTCTTTTTCCCAGCAGCTAACTAGGTGTATGATGTTTTTTATTTATGATTTTTTAGGTGACATTTCTGTCTGTACACTTGACTACTTTAAGTAATTATATTTAGCGCCTCTAAAGGCAAAAAAGGAAAAAAACCCCTATTTTAGAGTTGATGTTTAGCAAGAAAAGACAAGTTTTTAATACCCTTCCTTTTTATATTTAGGAGGAAACATTCATGAACAGAGTTGAAGTTAAAGTAAAAATTCCTGAAGAGCTGAAACCATGGCTTGTTGATGACTGGGACTTAATTACCAGGCAAAAGCAGGTAACTTGAAAGCTACATAGATTGTAAGCTATGTGATGCTCTCTTACTTGGTAAAAAATATATATATATTTTAAAGGAAAGTGTTACGTAGGCTTTACTTTTTTTTTATTTTTATTTTTTTTTGAATTGGAGTCTCACTCTGTCACCCAGACTGGAGTGCAGTGGCCGCTCCCGGCCATCGCAGCCTTGACCTG
>NW_007246397.1:60848-85188 GCF_000164805.1 Carlito syrichta | reverse complement strand
CTTCATCTCTACAATAAATCTATTGTAGAGGTGAGGTGTCGCCAAGTTGCCTGCGGGCTCAGGCAGTCCACTCACCTCAGCCTCCCAAAGCACGGGATTACAGGCTGAGCCACCGAGCCTGGCTTAAGCTTTACTTTTTAAGGTGTGACTGAAAAGAATATTTCAGTTCTGAGACTGAACAATGACCATCATCAGCAAGAATGACTTGGAGGAGAATAAAAGTATACATATAAATTATATGAGTTTATGATGATAAAGGTGGAAATGACTCATTTTTGGGGGCTGCTTAGGGTGGCAACTCATCCTGAAAACTGAAAAAGGCAAAAAAGCATCTGTTTACCATCTTACCGTCATTGAAAGGGGAACATCCCTACATGTATCCTTGCTAATGGAATGCAACAGAAAACACACAACACCACCCGCAAGGTATTCATGCCCCTCTACAACTAGTTTATAGGAAATACGGATGTTTAATAGAAAAACATGTTTGCCTGTTACTGAAATCCATAATTTGGAATACTGTGGGACAAAATAATTTATTTCCTTAAACACATGGCATAGGTAGGGTTGAGGAGGTGCTGAGAAGAGTATGGACTGCTTAAGGATTATGAGACTCCGGAGACATAGCAGGTCGTATTCAATATGTGGACGTAGTTTGGATCCTTTGGAGAACTATGCCATTACAGCAGAACTGCTGGGATTATTCAAACTATGGTTCTCCTATCTAGTGTCTTTGACCTTGAGCAAGTTTCTCAACTTTTTTGTGCTTTAGTTGCTGAATTTAATGGAATAATAGTTCCTACTTCATAGTGCTTATTTGAGGATGAAAAGATAATTATCTTTTTTTTTTTTTTTTAAGTTAGAGTCTTAGTCTGTTGCGCAGGCTGGAGTGCGGTGGTGCCACTGCAGCCTCGACCTGCTAGGCTTAGGCGATCCTTCCACCTCAGCCTTCCAAGTAGTGGAACTACAGGTGTTCACTGCCACACCTGGCTAATTTTTTAATTTTATTATAGAGATAAGGTCTTGCCAAATTGCCCGGGCTGGTCTTGAACCCCTGGACTCAGGCAGTCCTCTCACCTTGGCCTCCCAAAATGCTGGGAATTACAGATGTGAGCCACCACCCCAGGCCGAAAAGATAATTATCTTAATGCTTCAGGTTAGGTCTGACAGATAACATGCATAATAGTAAGAAATGACTTGATAGCTGGGGCTCGGTGGCTCAGCCTGTAATCCCGCGCCTTTGGGAGGCTGAGGTGAATGGACTGCCTGAACCCATAGGTTCGAGACCCGCCTGGGCAACTTGACAAGACCTCATCTCTACAATAAACAAAAAAATTAGCCAGGCGTGGTGGCGTGCGCCTGTAGTTCCAGCTACTTGGAAGGCTGAGGCGGAAGGATCGCTAGAGCCCAGCAGGTCGAGGCTGTGGTGGCCGGGAGCGGCCACTGCACTCCAGTCTGGGCGACAGAATGAGACTCCAACTCAGAAAAAAAAAGAAATGAATTGATAACACCATAAAGGGACATTCATGATTGGTATGTTCTCTATACAGTGATAATGTGTGTGTTTCAGATGGATTGCCAGTTTTTAGTAGCTGCTGCCCACATTTGGCTATTTAATTAAATATACTGATACTCCTCAGACTCACAGTGGGGTTACATCCTGATAGACCCAGCAGAAAGTTGAGAAATTCTGAAGCTATTGTAAGTCAGGGACTGTCTATTCAATAGCATTTTGTAATAGTATTATGAGATTTTTTTGTGTGTGTAAAAGCTTTTCTTGTGTGTTTCTTTAAAAGGAGAATACTTGGATTCATGTATTTTGTTTTCATAGCTCTTTTATCTTCCTGCCAAGAAGAATGTGGATTCCATTCTAGAGGATTATGCAAATTATAAGAAATCTCGTGGAAACACAGATAATAAGTAAGAATCTGCATCTCTCAATTATACCCAAAGACATTTTTCTAAAAATATTCTTATTTCCAAATAAATCATCTGAAACTTGTACTTACTCTAGAACATTGGTACTATAAGACATTAACATTAACAAAATAGAATTTCATTAGTTTCCCTTAGGAGTTGGCTGGCAAACTTTCTTATTTATTTGTTTTTTATTCTTATTATTTTTTTGAGTTGGAGTCTCACACTGTCGCCTAAGCTGGAGTGCAGTGGCACACTCACGTCCATCCCAGTGTCAACGTGCTGGGCTCTAGTGAGCCTTCTGCCTCAGCCTTCCAAGTAGCCGGAACTTCAGTCTGGCTAATTTTTGATTTATTATAGAGACGAGGTCTCACCAAGTTGCCCAGGCTGATCTCAAACCCTCAGGCATAGGCAATCCACTTGCCTCGGCCTCCCAAAGTGCTGGGATTACAGGCTTGAACCACCTCACCCAGCCTACCTTTAATTCTTTACGGTAGTGTTGGTTGAATTATTTCCCATCTTCCTTCTTTTCAGCCATCAGTTTTGAAAGTCAATATTTTTGTTCATCAGGGAGTATGCTGTTAATGAAGTTGTGGCAGGAATAAAAGAATACTTCAATGTAATGCTGGGCACTCAGCTACTCTACAAATTCGAGAGGCCACAGTATGCTGAAATTCTTGCGGATCACCCTGATGCTCCCATGTCCCAGGTGTATGGAGCACCACATCTGCTGAGATTATTTGGTAAGACGCCCTGTAGAAAGCTTGGATCCTGCTTTTCATTGGTTTTCTTTAAATGAGCAAGTGGTAATGTTTCCACTTCATTTTGGACTTCCATCTAAACTGTTAAAAAGCAAAATTTGTTTAAGGGTGAAGTTTAGTTTTGAGTTGGAGTCTCACTCCGTCGCCTAGACTGGAGTGCAGTGGCCATAAGCCTGACCACTGCAACCTTGACCTCCTGGGCTCAAGTGATTCTCCCACTTCAGCCTTCCAAGTAGCTAGAACCACAGGTGCATGCCATCACACCCAGCTAATTTTGCAATTTGTTGTAGAGACAAGGTCTCTCCAAGTTGCCCAGGCTGGTCTTGAATCCATGGACTCGGGTGATCCTCTCGCCTCCCAAAGTGGCTGGGCTCACCTCCTGGCTGGGTGAAGTTTTAAAAATCATGTATTTTAAAGGAATTGATGATGGTTACATTCGCTTATATTTTTAAAATATATGGTTAGGGTGCTGCCTTGGATATGACTTGGGCTAAATTCTCTTGTAGTGCGAATTGGAGCAATGTTGGCCTATACACCTCTGGATGAGAAGAGCCTTGCTTTATTACTGAATTATCTTCATGACTTCCTAAAGTAAGTCTCCACATTATTATAAACATGACTTTGAAAATTACTGTGTGATAGATAGATAGTAGAGATGACACTACAGATACTAAAAGATAATAGTAAAACATTGTGTTGGTACAGGTTAACAGAACAATATAAATAAATACAAGTATATGGGCACTTTACAAATAATAGAGATGGTGTATTTGTTGCAGTGGGGAAAATGATGGAGTGCTGCTTAATAGATTGGTGATGAAATCATTGACAGTTTGGATCAAAACAAAGTTAATGACTGTTGTGCACCAAAATGCTAGATGAGTCTAAAATTGAAACTATTATGATAATGACAGGAAAAAAAAACACAGGCTTATATTTTTATTGTTTCTAGTGTTACATGTACAGTATCCCTTACATACAAATGACTTCTGTTCCAAGTGTGAGTTCGTAAGTCCAATTGTTCACAAGTCCAACAAAGTTAGTCTAGGTACCTAAGTAACACAATGGGCTATATAGTACCAGGTACATTACCCCTGCTTTTATGCTTCTGGATGTCCTGGACTTGAAATAAATTGCAGTACTGTACAGTAGAGTACGTAAAAGCACAACCACTTGTAGAAGATGCATGCATGTGACAATATACACCAGACACGTGAACTAACTTACATGATAGGACATATGAATGCACTTTCACATTGTTGAAAGTTTGCAAATTGAAGGTTCATTTGTAGGGGACTTACTGTACAGAAAAGGGCAGATCTCTTTAAAACACAAAGTAGAGTTCTTATTCAATAAGAGAAAGATGAACAAGTGAAAAGTAGGGCATGGGAAGTTAATAGAAACGACAGTACAAAGGACCATTAAAAAAAACAGCTGTTAAAAGGCTGAGGTCACTAAAGATACTGATAGAGAAAGGTGTCCATGTTGTGTCAGTTGATAAAAAACCAAGTTGTAGTAGAGGAATATGGTATAATTCCCTTAAAAGAGAAAGAATTTTTCGGTCTTTGGAAAAGGTTTTGTTTTCCTCACAGCACCATGGGAGGAAAGGTGAGAGTTTTCAGTTTCCTTGTATGTTTCTGTATTCAAATTTTCTCATGACTGTGTTTTTATAATACAAAATTTAAAACTGCAACATGGCCTTGAGGATCTGGGCATATTTATAGTTTGTACTCTAGGAAATAAAAGTGCTCTACCACTTGACATTTCAGGTTACTTTAATATAACCTAAAGAAAATATCTAGATGTGATTCTTTTAGGATATATAGCCATGTAATAGGATAGCTATTTCTTAAAGATAATTCGAGCTCTTAGGGAAGTGTTTTCTGTGGCTTATGTGTATAACGTGTCAGAAGAGATTTGGAGCAAGATGGGATTTTTAAAAAATCTTTGTAATATTTTATTTTTAGATACCTGGCAAAGAATTCTGCGACCTTGTTTAGTGCCAGTGATTATGAAGTGGCCCCTCCTGAGTACCATCGGAAAGCTGTGTGAGAGGCATTCGTGCTCACTGTTTGAATCGCTGTAAACACGTTTTTGTTCTTAGTCTTTCTCTTGTACAAACGATGTACTTTGAAGATGTTAGTGTATAACAGAATTGATGTTTGTTTTCTGTTTGATTTTAAACAGAGAAAATAAAAGGGGTTATGACTCCTTTTTCCTTTTCTTACTTTTTTTTTTCATTTCAAAGTTGCTACCAGTGTATTCAATGATGGACAACAGAGAGACATGCTGTAGAGTGTTTTATTGCCTAGTTGACAAAGCTGCTTTTGAATGCTGGTGGTTCTATTCCTTTGACACTACGCACTTTTATAATACGTGTTAATGCTATATGACAAAATGCTCTGATTACTAGTGCCAAAGGTTCAATTCAGTGTATATAACTGAACACACTCATCCATTTGTGCTCCTTTTTTTTTTTTTTTAATGGTGCTTAAAGTAAAGAGCCCATCCTTTGCAAGTCATCCATGTTGTTCCTTAGGCATTTTATCTTTGCTCAAATTGTTGAAGAGTGGTGGCTTGTTTCATGGTTTTTGTATTTGTGTCTAATGCACGTTTTAACATGATAGACGCAATGCATTGTGTAGCTAGTTTTCTGGAAAAGTCAATCTTTTAGGAATTGTTTTTCAGATCTTCAATAAATTTTTTCTTTAAATTTCAAAGATCAATGTGCCTGTGTGGATGCGTTACAAAAACCATTGTGTATTGTGTATTCCTTCTTGTAATTTATACAGTGATTTTTTTCAGGTGGGTGTTGATTTGGACTTTATTGAATGAGATGGTTAGCTTTGGTACCAGCTCTAATTTGTAACAACTTTGCAGTTTGCTCTCTTGAGTCCTAGCTAAAAAGTTGGAAGTTCACATGGCTGTTTCTCTGTTTTCCCCAGGTTGAAAAGTAATTAGGAGCATTCATGGCATAAAAACTATGTGACAGTTTGACTTCTGTCAATAATTGTTTATTTTTATGTGTTTACCCTAGAAATATGAGCTAAAAATAGCAATGGACAATAAATGTAAAGGGCAACCATTCTACCCTTGATGGAGATCTGGACTTGAGTAGAGGTGACACTCATTAATAAAATGCAAATCAGCACATAAGATCAAATGGCAAGAACTATGATAGCACAAGAGAGAGAGTGAGTTCACATGAAAGGGGTCTTTCCAAAGAGGCAGTAGAGTTTGCTTTGGGCATTTGAAGGGAACTGCTTCCAGCCATGGTTGCCTCCTCATTCTCTATGCTTACTTGTCCTCTGCTTTGTATATATTTACCCATTCCCTTTTGGTACAACTGGATTGAGTTGGAGTCTCACTCCGTCACTCAGGCTGGAGTGCAGTGGCACTCTCAGGACCACCGCAGCCTCTTCTACATTCTGGGCTCAGGTGATCCTTCCTCCTCAGCCTTCCAAGAGCTGGAACTACATGCTACTACCATGCCTGGCTAGATTTAGTTTGACTTTTTTTTTGAGTCAGAGTCTCACTCTGTCACCCAGACTGGAGTGCAGTAGCCGCTCCCGGCCACCACAGCCTCGACCCGCTGTGCTCCGGTGATCCTTCCGCTTCAGCCTTCCAAGTAGCTGGAACTACAGGCACGCACTACCACTCCCGGCTAATTTTTTCATTTATTGTGGAGATGAGGTCTTGCCAAGTTGCCCAGGCTGGTCTCGAACCCGCGGGCTCAGGCAATCCACTCACCTTGGCCTCCCAAAGTGCTGGGGTTACAGGCTGAGCCACCGAGCCTGTCCCTGTGCTGTTCTTTTTGATATTTTTCTGGTTTTAATATATGTGCTGCTGTGAACATTAGATATTTTAATATATACGCATGGTCCCTTGAACATTAGTGTTACTTATTAGGTACTTAGAGATTTATTTTTGAGCATACCTAAGATGGTAAGGCATTTTCATTTTTTTCTCTTACTTTAGTGTCTGCAGAATGCTATCCCTTTTTTTTTTCCTCTCCTAAAGATGTAATCTTTTTACCATGTTGCCCAGGTTGCCCTTGAACTCCAGGCTCAAACAGTCCTGCACCAGCCCCCCCCAGTAGCTGGGACTACAAGTGTGTGCCATTGCACCCTGCTCAGAATGCTATTCTTGGTCACAACAATAATGTATTTTTACTTGGTCAAGATTGTCTTTTTAATTTGTGCAAATGTAACTTAATTTGACACAATTTCCTATGAGAGTAACCACTCAAACTTTTTGGGTTTAGGACCTTTTTATGTATTAACACCCCCTCCTAATTTAAATACATCATTAGAATATAGCATTAATGGGTTTACCCGATTACAGTAAAGAAGGCAGTAATCTTCCCTGAATATTAACCCTTTGTAGACTTGGATGCCCCCCTCTCAAGGGACATAAAGAGATTGCTGGTGATTATAGAGGACAAACTTAAGCCTGTACAAGTTTTTCATAAATGGATGTTTCCTTGAAGTTTCCCATTCAAATTGCATGAAAAAGCAAATAAAGAGGTGGAATATATATACTGAGATACATGTAAAAAAAAATCAGCTGGCATTCTATAGAGTGTGTGAAGTGCTTTCTACAGTGGTGCACAGACTGGACAATAAGTTACATGTTAACATGAGAGGAAGAAAATGACGCATTATCTGTCGAATAGAAAAACCCAGGTAGAAGACGTCAAACAAAGTACTATTGCACGACATGTGCCAATAAACCTGCAGTGCGTGTTGGTGACTGTTTCACATGTTACCACATGTTAGAAAAATACAAGAACATTTTTATTTTTTGTCACGTTACTCAATGTCTAAAATTCCATCATAAGCCAAATATTACCCCCCAAAATTGATTCCAATGCTATACTATTTAATATGAAGTGATTCATTTTTCACTGTTTTGTAAAAAAGTGCAACCGAGTTGCCTGTAGGTGATCTGCAAGATATCTCCAAGTGCAAAGGGTTAAATCTGCAAGGATTCTCTGAATGTTTTCATTTATTAGTAATGCTTAATGTGGCTCCAGAATGTCTTGTGCAGTAGTAATAAGAGTATCGTTTACCAGCATTGAAGTCAGATCAGTATTAATATTAGTACCATTAGGTTTTAATCATTCTTTTACACTTAGGGCTTTGTTTTCAAGTGATTGTACTCTCTAGTGTTTATAAAATGTAACCAGTATGGTTTGATCCTCAGCCATGTTTCAGACTTAACTGTATTAGCTACCTTGTACTCATATCTAGAATTTTTAGTCTTATATTTATCTCTTGAACCAATCATTCAGCCACATTAAAGGAAGGGGGTACTGTCTGGATAGGAGGAAGCATTGCTTATGATGATGACCCATTTCAGTGAATATCCTCCTGGCTCTTTGCTTCCTTCTCCCTTTCTTGTTACTACTTCAGTCTAGTTAAAGGTTCTAATCTATAAGTCATCCATGGTCTTTTAAAGTTCACTTCATTACCTTCTTAATCTTGATTTCCAAAAGATTGCGTTAACTATTTTCAAGTCATTGTTGGCAAAATGGCAAACAGCGTGTAATACTTTAGGTACAATCAATACTTTATGTACATGTTTATGGAGAAATGTTGGGTTGATGTATAAGTTCGTAGCGTTTTTCCCTTGCACATGGAATGTAAATGTTGCATGATGGTTGACTGGGTGCAGTTCATCAGGTTTGCCATTTCTTGGGTTGACTGACCTGAATCATTGTGGATTAAAGCATGTGAAGAGTCGTCATCAAAGCTCGATGGTCTTCTGAACATGGAGAATCACTCGGGTCAGAGAGTCACTCTGGCCCTCTTTGAAACAGCCATTTTCTGGCCGTGCTTTCTCAAATGGTATTCTGCATGCACACGGCAGAGATGCTTGGAGCCGCCTTCGCTGTCTTTACTCCTCTGTTAAACAAAAGAGTATTTTGGAAGTGGTCGTTTTCTTCCGCTTGACACTTCATCTTCTTTAGCCCACAATAGCGCACTCTTCAAACTTGGAAAAGGCAAGGTGTATTAAGCACAACGTTGTGACTCTAAATGATAAATGATAAGCTCCGAACACCAGTGTTGCCATGCCAAAAACAAACGCTATGGACTTATGCACCTGCCTAATGGAGTTGTAGACTCCAAATTGTACAGTTGTAGGCTGTAGTTGTGTTATTAGGGGTGGGATATACTTGTGAAATAGTGGCTATTTAACTTTCTTGCCACATTATCCATGTCCTCAGTGTCAATGTGGTGCCACCTTGTTTGCATATTAAGCGCTTTCATAATGCCTAATAATCAGTTGTATTTTTCTAGGTTTTGAAATTCCTCAAATTGAGATAATTGCTCCTGTATGTCCTCTTTTTTTGTGCCCCTCCATAGCTGCTGTTTTCTTACAGGCATTTGTTAGTAATCGCTTTTTTCGTGGTGTGTGTTTCAAACCAGAATTCAAGGTTAAGGAGGTTAAGTAACTTGCCCATGGTCCTTAGCTAAGAAGTGGCAGCGCTGAGTTCAAACACCACCCTTATTTGCCAGCCACACCCCCCCATTCAATTACTGAATCTTACAATGATCAAATACTTTTGTCTTTCCTGTCTGCCTCTTTCATGTCTGTCATGGAGTATATGTTGTAATAGTTTTCTAGATTAAAACATTCATGCTACTCCCTTAAAACTAATGGTGGCTGGGTGTGGATTGGGAGGCAGAGGCTGGAGGATTGGTTGAGGACAGGAGTTTGAGACCAACCTGGGTAACAGAGAGAGCTCTTGTCTCTACAAAAAAGAATTTTTTTTTTTGAGTCGGAGCCTCCCTCTGTTGCCCAGGGTGAAGTGCACTGGCACGCTTACAGCCACCACAACCTCGACCTGCTGGGCTCAGGTGATTCTTCTGCCTCAGCCTTCCAAGTAGCTGGAGCCACAGGTGTGCACCACCATACTTGGCTAATTTTTTATTTATTATAAAGACGAGGTCTTGCCAAGTTGCCCAGGCTGGTACAAGATATATATATTTTTTTAATTAGCAGACCGGGTGTGGTGGCTCAAGCCTGTAATCCCAGTACTTTGGGAAGCTGAGGCGAGAGGATTACCTGAGCCCAGGGTTTTGAGACCAGCCTGGGCAACTTGGCAAGACCTCATCTCTACAATACACCAAAAAATTAGCCGGGTGTGGTGGTACACACCTGTGGTTCCAGCTACTTGGAAGGCTGAGGCAGAGAGATGGCATGAGCCCAGCAGGTTGAGGTTGTGGTGGCCATGAGTGTGCCACTGCACTCCAGCCTGGTTGACAGAGTGAGACTCCCACTCAAAAAAAAAAAAAATTCACTGGACATGGTGGCCTGTGCATGTAATGTAGTCCAGCTACTTCAGGAGGCTGAGGTGGGAGAATCTCTTTAGCACAGAGTTTGAGGCTGCAATGAGCTATGATTGTAATGCCGCTGCACTCCAGCCTGGGTGACAGAGCTAGAGCTTGTCTTTTGTAGAAATAAGTAAATAAATGAAAAACAACTAATGGCATTCATTTTTATAGTTTGAATCATGGGAATGAAGTCTGAGTTAGGTTAGGGTTCAGACTCTGAAGCTTCAGACAGCTTGTCCGGCCTTCACGAGTCATCATGCGGTGTTTCAGCCAGCTCGTGTACAAGCACACATACATGCTGCCTCTAAACTTGCTTTCACATGCAGTTGAATGGAGAAGCCAAGTTGGAGAACAATACCATACATGAAAAACGGCATGTTCTTTTTTTTTTTTTTTTTTTGAGTTGGAGTCTCACTCTGTCACCCAGACTGGAGTGCAGTGGCCGCTCCCGGCCACTGCAGCCTCGACCTGCTGGGCTCTGGCGATCCTTCCACCTCAGCCTTCCAAGTAGCTAAAACTACAGACACGTGCTACCACGCCCAGCTGATTTTTTGATTTATTGTAGAGATGAGGTCTCGCTTACCCAGGCGGGTCTCGAACCCGCGGGCTCAGGCAATCCACTCACCTCAGCCTCCCAAAGGCGCGGGATTACAGGCTGAGCCACCGAGCCCAGCTAATGGCATGTTTTCTAGGGGTTTACATAAGTGTTTTTCTTGTGTGTGTGTGTGCGTGCGCCCCATGGATTTTTACTGCATTCATTTTGATTTTTTTTTTAAAGATTGTATTAAAATATGAATCTTTGTTACTTTTTGTGTCTTTTAAAAAATTTTGCACCCGAGGTGTTACCCTAGTCCCAGCCCTGACAGCCTTGACTTTAACAGGAAATGAAGGCACACACAGAGGAAGTGACTTGTCCAGGATCACACACACAGCAGAAACAGTGGTGGACCTGGGCTTTGAACCTGTACAGACTAGCTCCAGCTGCTGGGCTCTTAAGAGCCATGCGAGGCCCTGTCTGAACTTCCTGCCCTAGGAAGAAGTGTAGGGGAGGAGGAAAGTCATCTATTGGGTAGGTAGGCCAGTCAAATTTATTACAAAACCTGGGGCATGAAGCCAGGGTAGGCAGAGCCAAGTTGGTTGGTTGAGGTGCATCTAGGGTCCCTCCCCCTGAGGAGATGGCAGCAATCAGGGCTGCATGGAGACCCTTGGCGGCAAAGACCCCAGCTCTGTGATGAGGCCGCCAGTGCGGAGGTGGTGGAGGATGATGTGGAAAGTGCAGGATTCCAAACTGTAATCCCAGGCTTTGCAGTTCTGACCCTGTTGACTTTGGCCAGCTCCTGGCTGGGGCGCTCTCCAGGCGGAGGTCACAGAATGTGCTGGGGATGGCCACGTAGAAGGGGATACTGTGGTGCTTGGCTGCGATGGCCATCTGGTAGGTGCCCACCTTGTTGGCTGTGTTGCCGTTGGCAACCACGCGGTCAGCTCCCACAATTGCGGCTGACACGCCCCAGTGGCCTTGGTAACCACCGCACTGTAGGCAATGAGGGTGGGAGGGATGTGCTCATTCACCAGCTCGAAGACCATCAGCTGGGCACCCCTGGTTGTAGGGCCGCATCTCCAGGCAGAAGGTGCGCTCCATGTGGCCCAGGTCGTGCAGCGCGTTGATCACCCCTAGGCCTGTGCCATAGCCACAGGGCATCAGCACGGTCACCTTGCCACCGCTGGGTGCCGCCTGCTCCAGGTGGTGGCAGGCTCCCAGGTCCCTGATGCTCCTGTTGTCCCTGAGGTCTTTCTCCAGCATGTCCTCGACACAGTGATCACTCTCTCCCGTACGCCTCCTCCATGGCGCCCTCCTGCTCCACCTCCCAGGCCTCCCAGTCGCGGGTGGCACAGGCCATGTTGACAAGGAAGCTCAGCCTGTTGTGCACAAAGGCCACAAGCACAGTGGGTCCCGGTCCCCTAGCGCCTACCTGCAGCTACAGCGAGGCTGAGGCATCCCACCAGGGAGATGGCCAGATGGCCCTCAAGGCCTGGCGCACCGAGCCCACTGCCTTACAGCGGCTCTCCTAGGGCAACTGCAGCTGGTTGAGAATCTGCAGAGGAGCCCCATGAGTAGCAGATCACCTCCAGGGCCATGGTGCCGCCACCGGGGTTACTTTGGGCGGTAGAGAAGACTAAAATCTGAAACTGCTCCCTTACAGAGTACCTAGAAATGTAAGATAAAATCTTTCCTGTAAATGCATGCAGGAGCAAAAAAGGAAGAGACTTAAAAGAGCTGAAAACCTCAAATTTTGTCTTTAATAGGGATCCTGCATATAGTTAGTCGGGTATGGTAGCACACTTCTGTAGTTCCTGCTACTTGGAAGGCTGAGGCGGAAGGATCATTAGAGCCCAGCGGCTCAAGACTGTGGTGGCTGGAAGCGTGCTGTGTGTGTGTGTGTGTGTGTGAAAAAGAATTGAAAATGTGAGGAATGAAATAGACTTAACCCAAGACCAGTGTAAGGTAATAGCATACTTGGTAATTCAGAGGACTGTTCCACTGAAAACTCTTAGAAGGTAAGCAGAAATGGAAAGTATCTGCTTGAAGGTATTGGTGAGCTAAGAGATGGTGAAGACCTGATGGCCAGTGTCTGAGGGAGTACAGAGACTCAGGGATGGGAAGCCATGTTGAGTGTGACTGTTATCTGGCAGGTGCTTGTAGGGCCAAAGTGGGCACCAGATAGACTGATCGGTGGTTTGACAGTCTCACTTGGGCTAAAGGACATGAATTAGAGTTTGATACTTGCCAAGAAATTAGGACCACAAAATATGTCCCAAGAATAGGATGAACCAGATTAAATTATTTCTTCAAGCAATTTTACAAATAATACCCAGCAAATAAAAGTGTGTGAGACAGAACTACAAGGGTTGCCCAAAAAAATGTATGCGCATGTTGAGATTTTATCTATGTTTCAATGTTGAATTCATTTTTGGTAGCAATGTGTAGTATGACGTTTGCACAACCATACTTCTGCTATTTTCTTTAACTGTTCTGCCTGTTGCATGGTGACGCTAGCACTCATTTGATTAACGCCAACTTTTGAGCAAACATCATACTTAAAATTTGTAAGCCTTTTTGGGGGCACCCCCTGTATATGAAGCTGGTTGTGGTGAATGCCTGTAGTCCCAGCTACTCAAGAGACAGGCGGGAGGATCCCGTGAGCCCAGGAGTTCAAAGCTGTAGTGTGCAATGATTGCACCTTTGAATAGCTGTTGTACGCCAGCGTGGGCTACTTAGTGAAACCCTATCTCTCAAAATTTTTGTTTAGAAATTATCAAGAAGCTGATTTAAGAAACGGACTCAGGATATAGGCTATTAGATGCAGCTTACTTTTAAGAAACAAGCACTCAAAGTCGTTTTTAAAGGAAAGTCATTCAGACATTGACGTTATAAGGCACATTCTGAAATAACTATGCTTTCTGTATTCAGAGAGATGAGATGGAGAATTTACACAGCAGATTTAAAACTAAAAAAGAAGCATATGGGAGTTCTAGAACCGAAACAGTAGTTAAAATAGTAACTCAATAAATTGGTTTAACAAATTAGACATGGCTAAAGAGAAAAGTTGGAAAGCAGGTCGGGAATAAATATGCCTATTGAGAGACAGTAATCTAGAAGAGGATGAGAGAAAATATAGCGTTACATCTACTTGAGAATGTGTATACGGTAATCACTGCAGGAGAGGGGAAAGGACCATAACCTTAAACCTTAAAGAAAGGACCAAAGAACGCAGACAGCTTTGCAGAACTGGTGACTCTCAAGTCTAAAGATTCAAGACACCCTATGAATTTCAGCCATGACAAAAATAAAAACCTCTTAAAAATATATCATTAAAATCCAAAGATATTGCAAAAGCATTCCAATTAAAAAGACAAGTATTGGGAGCCAGGAGACGAGGGAGTTTGTTTAAAAAGCTAAAAGAAAACTGCAATTTAGAATTCTAAGCTCAATGAACATCCTTCAAGAAAGCATATTCAGACAAAAGTTAAAATGTCAGAAAATTGACCAGCAAACCCTAACTGGAGAAAGAATATTTTGTAATAGAAGGCCAGGGATACATGAAGACAATGAAACTCAATGAAAATGACAGATACCTGGGTAAGTACCCATAATATTGTCTTGTTGAGTTGAAAACATATATAATATGGCTTCCTTAGTCTAGGAGTGAAAAAAATAGAAAAAATAAGTTACATTAAATCCCGTGGTGATGACAACATACCCATTGGAAGAATCGTAAGAGTTTGGTTTCCAAGCAAATGTGTATTAATTTATTTGTATTAATGTAAAGTGGTAGAAGAAAATGGAGGAAAGAGCCAGGCGCAGTGGCTCGCACCTGTAGTCCCGGCACTTTGGGATGCCAAAGTGAGAGGATGACTTGAGACCAGGAGTTTGAGACCAGCGTAGGCAATACAGCAAGACCTCGTCTCTATTTAAAAAAATGTTTTAAATTAGCTAGATGTGGTGTCCTGTGCCTATAGTCCCAGCACTTTGGGATGCCAAAGCGGGAGGATAGCTTGAGGCCAGGAGTTTGAGACCAGCCTAGGCAACATAGTAAGACCTCGTCTCTATGAAAATAAAATAAAATTAGCTAGGTGTGGTGTCATGTGCCTGTAGTCCCAGCTACTTGGGAAGCTGAGGTGGAAGGATCACCTGAGCCCAGGAGGTTGAGGCTGCAGTGAGCTGTGATCCTGCCACTGCACTCCATCCTGGGTGATCCCGACTTCGAGGGGCAGAGGGGAACAAAAACAGGAAACAAAAAAGAGCATAGGACAGGTAGAACAGACAGTGAGATGGGATACTCTAATCTAAGTTAATTATTTTTGTAATTAGATGTAAATGAATAATTGCTTCAATTATGAGATTGACAAACTGGTTAAAAGGGTAAAACCTAACTATGCTATTTACAAGGGACACATCTAAAATTAAGGATAAAAATTGAAAGAAGGAAAGGAGATAGTACAAAAGAAGATCATCTTATTACCTGTTGCTGTATTAACCATCCCCAAACTTTGCTTAAAAGAATGAAGTGTGATGTCTCATGATTCTGCAGGCTTGCTGGGCAGTTCTGCTGGCCTTGCTTGGGTCACGTGTGAGCGAGGTGAGGGAAGATACACCCACGATGATTTAGGAGCTTGCCATTTTGGTGATGTTTTCTAAGGGGTTCCAGGAGTCTGGTGCATGTTGACATGTTTCCTTCAAGGTGAATGCCAGCTTGCTTCCCGTCTTGCACTTCCACAACATGTGGTGACGTCTCCGAGCTTGAAGACCTTGTAAGCCCTCACCTGAGTACTGCTCTGATCTATTTACCTAGGAACCTCAGGGACTGCCAGTTTTGAATATGGCCTGAAGCAGTGGCTCTTATTTTGTCAGGATACCTCTGTACATGTAAAAGTCATGGAGGATCCAGAAGGCCTTTGTATACATTTTAGGTTAGAAATTAAACTTAGAAAGTATAAAAATATTTATAAAAAACTCTGCTCTGTGCTTCCAGAAATTGATACTTATATTTTTCTAGTACCAAGTCAAATGCGTCAAATTTCAAAACACCTTTCCCTGTTTTCTCAGAGACTCCTGGCACTTCTCATATCTCTAGAATATACTTTTCCATTTTTCATAAGACTCAAAAATAAAGTAAGTTTTAAAAAAACACTAAGAGGATTCTGCAAAAAGTAGGTGAAGAAGACTCTGATGAAGAGAGTGGTCAGGATGAGATGAAATCCGAAAGAGGGGCTTGAGGATAACCCCGATGTGGTCAAAGGCTTAGAGACCTTGAGAAAGTAGTCCGGTCTTTTTTCTTTCTTTCCTTCTCTGGTTCTTTTGTTCCTTCGTTCCTTCTTTCATTCTTTCATAGAGTATCTGTGAAATAGAAGAAAGCAAAATGGTAGGATAGTAAACCTATAGTGACAGCCCCCCCCAAAGAAGCCTAAGCATTGCACATTGTTACCATAAATATCATATTTATAATTAAAATAATTATTTACAGAAAATTCAGTGAGAAAAGTGGCGTTGTTTTACATTTTTTGCAAACTGACAACTCATTTTCATCTACTGCAGTAAATCTCTTGCAGTGACCATTGCCTTACTAGACTCTGATGTGGCCATGTGCGCTTTGAGCTATAACTGTCTCCATGTTTCCTGGCTTTGGTCTCCTTCCCTATCTTGGAGAGGGGAATCTTCTCTTTCTCTTTCTCATTTACTTTTAAATAAACTATATTTTCCAATCTTAAAAAAATCTCCTGCGGTACATAATTTCATTTAAAGTATATGAAGCCGGGCTCGGTGGCTCAGCCTGTAATCCCGCGCCTTTGGGAGGCTGAGGTGAGTGGATTGCCTGAGCCCGTGGGTTCGAGACCTGCCTGGGCAGCGAGACCTTATCTCTACAATAAATCAAAAAATCAGCCGGGTGTGGTAGCGCATGTCTGTAATTCTGGCTACCTGGAAGGCTGAGGTGGAAGGATTGCCAGAGCCCAGCAGGTCGAGGCTGCGGTGGCCGGAAGCAGCCACTGCACTCCAGTCTGGGTGACAGAGTGAGACTCCAACTCAAACAAAACAAAACAAAACAAAGTATATGAAGAAAATGTAGCTTCACACAGAAAAGAGTATACTTTAATAGCCTTTCAAATAATCGTGAATATTCTTTGAGATCACCAAAGCCAAATAGGTGTATTTTGTTAGGTTTTTTTTTCTTTTTTTTTTTTTTTTGAGTTGGAGTCTCACTCCATCACCCAGACTGGAGTACAGTGGCACACTCACGGCCACTGCAGCCTGGGCCTGCTGGGCTCAGGCAATCCTTCTGCCTAAGCCTTCCAAGTAGCTGGAACTACAGGCATGTGTGCCACCATGCCTGGTTATTTTTTGGATTTACTGTAGAGATGCAGTCTTGCCAATTTGCCCAGGCTGGTCTCAAACCCCTGGGCTCAGGCAATCCTCTTGCCTCTGCCTCCCAAAGTGCTGGGATTATTTTTTACTCTCACCTTAAATTCCTTTAGTCTTTGGGTGGGTATTCCGCCCATGCATGATTTTGTAACAACATTCATTGGTCATTTGGAAAATAATGGTTCTCTGAGTTATGCAAATTTTCCAAGTATTGAAATATCTCATTATACAATATAGAAGATTGGCGTGGCCAGGCGTGGTGGCGCAAACCTGTAATCCCAGCACTTTGGGAGGCTGAGGTGAGAGGATTTTCTGAACCCAGGGGTTTGAGACCAGCCTGGGCAACTTGGTGAGACCTCGTTTCTACAATAAATCAAAAAAATACAGCCAGTGTGCCTGTAGTGTGTGCCAGCTACTTGGAAGGCTGAGGCAGAAGGATCGCCTGAGCCCAGCAGGTCAAGGCTGCAGTGGCTGTGAGCATACCACTGCACTGTAGTCTGGGTGACAGAGTGAGACTGACTCAAAATAAAAAAAAAAATCACCAGGATTTCTGGAGAAGATTTATAGATTTATTGTAGATGGATCTTGTAAGATCCAGCAGGAAGATATTTGTGTCTTAGGAAAGTTCACCAAAGGGCATCCTTGATAGACAAGGTTCCTGTGTGTCATCTTGTGTCACACATAAGAATACTTGTAGGTATTCTAACCTCAACCCCAGCCAAGGTCTCATCCCTGCCAGACATGTGAGTGAGCCTTTTGATGGTTGTAACCCCTAGCCTTCAGGCCCTCCCAGCTGATGCTGAATGGAACAGAGATCAGTGTTTCCTCCAAGTCCTACCCAAGTTGTAGACCTGGGAGCCAAGTCAGTGCTACTGCTCCAGCCTAAGCATTGGAGTGGTTTGTTAGGCAGTGATAGGTAACCCAGACACCTGGCTACTTGCCATTACTGATTGCTAAAACTGCCAACCTCTGTCTGACATGGCACCATTTCCTGAGGCTACAACCACCCCATGGCAGGTTAATTGCTTTGGACCCTTTCCATCATAAAGGGGACACTAGTTTGTCCTCACTGGACTAAACATGCATTCTGGACGCCTGGATATGAATTTGTCTTTCCTGTCTGTAATGCTTCTGCTAAATGCCATCTGTGGACTCACAAACCCACATAACATTGCTTCTGATGCTTCAGCCCATCAACCTGAGAGAGTGGTGGAATGAAAGATCTGAAAGACAACTTCTACATTAGGATGCAATATATGCTTAGAATGAATGGCACGATATGGCGACCTTCTCTCCTGGAACACACAGGACTGGGAATTAATAGGAGTGACCACTCTCACTATCACAAACCAAATGCAGAATGCTGGCTTCCATTCCAGCTGGCTTAGAGGGTTTCGTTCCCCAGGAGAAATGCTCCCTCCATCAGGCAACATGGTGGTTCTAACAGGTTGGAAGTGAGATAGCCATCTTGAGCTCCTCGTTTCACTGAAACAGTTGGCCAAGAAGAGTGCTACCCTACTGGCAGAGGTGATTGGGTTCTGAAGACCAAGGAGAAATGTGGTTGCTGCCACATGGTGGGGGCCTCAGATTCTCTGACACCCCTCCCAGTGAGTCTGTGACCCCTGCCCTTGAATCTGGACATGCTCTGTGACTTCTCTGAGCAATAAAACACAGTACTTTCATGAAAGCACAGCCCTGAACTAGCCTGGCATCTTCCCCTTCCTGTCTCTTGGAACTCTCGCTTGTGAGTCCTGAGACACCATGTAAGAAGTCCATCAGCCTCCCAAAGTGCTGGGATTACAGACTTGAGCCAACAACAACAACAACAACAAAAAAGAAGTCCAACCAGCCTGAGGCTGGCATGTCACAGTATGAGAAGCCCAAACCATGCAGAGAAGCCCTGGAGGATGGACGAGATGACGTATGGCAGTATCAAACATGGGCGCAAAGACGCCATCTTGGAAGTATGTCCTCCAGTTCCAGCCACAGCAGCTGATACCACAAGGATCAAAGACAAAGGACCCAACCAAGCCTGTTCTGAATTCAAGACTCAAAAGTTGTGGGCAAAATAAAATGATTATTTTTGAGCTACAGTGTTGTGGGAAAGTTTGTCAGTGCAGCAAAAGATAACCAGAATACACACTTCACAAAGCTTTCCAAAAAATCAAAATAACATAACCACAATTTTTTTTTAAGCCAGTCAGATTTAGCAGCGGAGGGTTGTATACCAACTTTAGTGACACTAATACCACAATTGTTTATAAAAACCAAACAGTGCTTCTCTGCCCAGTCCTCCGGGAAACCCTGTCCCAGTAAAACAAGACTTGGCCTTTGTCTTTTTGTAGTCCTTCCTCCATCTGGAGGAAATACAGAGATTTGGTAATTATAACTAAGAGATACCGCTATCACTCAGCTTGGACAATCTCACCCCTGACAGGTGATTGACTTACATTTCAAGGAGCAGAAGGCAGAAGGAAAACAGAACTGTCCTTTCTGGCGGGTGCTGGAACTTTTGAGGGAGTAGGATGAAGCCGCTTCTGAGAGTGTCTCCTCTCCGTCAACAGAGACTGGAAATGCTCCCTCCATCAGGCAACATGGTGGTTCTAACAGGTTGGAAGTGAGATAGCCATCTTGGGCTCCTCGTTTCACTGAAACAGTTGGCCAAGAAGAGTGCTACCCTACTGGCAGAGGTGATTGGGTTCTGAAGACCAAGGAGAAATGTGGTTGCTGCCACACGGTGGGGGCAGGGAGGACCATGTGTAGAACCCAGAGGATCTCTCTGAGGTCTCTTAGTATTTCCATGGTAGAGTTTAATAGAAAACTACAGAAACTCAAAAACGTAAGACCACTGAGGTTCCAGATTCTTCAGAAATGACTTTTGAGGTTATCCTATTTGGTGACAAAATAAGACCAAAACCAAAAAAAGCTGAAGTGCTGGTGGAGCATGAAGGAATCGGAAGAGCCAGAAGAAATATCAGCTATGGCCTTGTGACCAGTTATGGAAATGAGCACACTGGAGCAACGTCATGTCTCTATGACTTAGAATATTCAGATGGGACCATCTCTTAATTGGGATAATTAACATTGTGCAGCGAAAGGTATGATGACTGTTGACACGTTGTCTTCCCTTTTGGTGAAGAGGACGAGTGTCTTCCCTTGTATGAAGGAGAGTTGCATCTTGCTAGGCTGCAGCATGAAGTGTTGTGGTATGTGGTGGTGAAAATTCGTGTGGAAGAGTGTGTGTGCGTGTATGCCGAGCTTCCAAGCTGGGGCTGGGCTGGCTGTGGAGCTGTCGGACTCTGACTTAACCCTTCTCCTCTGCAGACTGGCGTCTAGTTGGGTTCTGCCAGTAGGGCCACTAGAGGGAGCCTGGGAGGCAAGAGTTGGAAAAGAGGGTCTTCTGGTGGCTTGCTGTTTTGTCTGCTACCTGACAACAGCTGTTGGTTGGTTCCAGGCTGAGGCAGAAGGATCGCTGGAGCCCAGTGGAGACTCCAACTCAAAAAAAAAAAAAAAAAGATTATAGGAAGGGAACACCTTTGAATGTTCCAGGTTTCAAATTCAGTCCCTTGAAAGCTCAGGATCATTTTTTCCTGAATATTTGTGACTTAGTGCTTATGTGATTTCAGCTTACCTGGTAATACACAGCCATGTTTCATAAGTCGTGATATTGCCTGCCATTTTCTGCTATAGGCGAAGGAACTGACCTACAGACATCATAAGACTGGGAAGGGCCTTCAGAGGCCTTGTCTGTTACCTTACCTCTAGATACAGCGGCAAAGTATCTGCAAATGTCTTGCTTTCTCCACTGAAAATGTTCAGGTGCTAGGCATGATGTTATTTACTTATCATTTTTGGTCATTACTTTTATTTAAAATTTACCCTTTTTTTCCTTATTTAAAAACTGCATTATTCATTAGAGAAAATTTGGATAGTGACTTAGGTAAGGTACAAGTTAAAAGTGCCATGCCACTGTTTCTTGTAGGAACATAGAGAAGGGATATTCATGGCTGGTGGAAATGTCAATGGCTTGAGCCTCCTTTGAATGCAATCTGGAACTACCTAACAAAGGAAAATTCAAGTACCTTTTGACTCGCTGTACTAGTTAGGATTCAGTCAGAATGTGAGGAGTACAGCACCCCAGATTAACAGCAGTTTAAACAAATGCCAGTTTGCTTTTTTCTCTCATGTCCTTGAAGTCTGGAGATGGGGAACCCAGGAACAATGCTTTGGGGCCAAGGACACAGGCACCTCTTGGTGCTGTTCCACCGTGATCTCCATCCCCGGGGCTGCCTTTGGGCTCTAGATGGCTACTGAAGCCTCTGTCAAAGGATCTGCATCACAGACACCAGGAAGTGGGGAGAAGAGAAGGAAGACTTGGTTCTTCCCGTCGAAGGATTCTGCTTCAGTCCCATCTGGTGTGTCACAGTTCAGCTCTGGCACTGACCGCTTGAGTTGGCACAGAGCTTACAAGTTAAAGGGCGTGGTCCCCGTCAAGAGAGGCCAGCCATTAAATCACAACCAGTCTTCCAGAGTCCTCAGGTCACCTATGCTTCTGATCAACAGGGTATAAAGTTAGGGGCTATGCTGGACGCGATGGCTCAAGCTTGTAATCCCAGCACCTTGGGAGGCCGAGGCGAGAGGATTGCCTAAGCTCGGGTTTGAGACCAGCCTGGGTAACTTGGTGAGACCATGTCTCTACGTGTGGTAGCATGTGCCTGTAGTTCCAGCTACTTGGAAGGCTGAGGCGGAAGGATCGCCTGAGACCAGCAGGTCAAGGCTGTGGTAGCCATGAGCGTGCCACTGTACTCCAGCCTGGGCAACAGAAAGAGACTCCAATTCAAAAAAAAGGGGGGCTACCAGGGCCCCCTCCGGTTTAATAATACTCTAAAAGGGCTCACAGAACTCAGGAAAGTCTGCCCTACCTCCCACCACCACAAAAAAAGTTGCAACTGTGAAGTTCTGTGAGATCTTTGAGAGGGGATTTGTGTTCCTCAGGTAGGTCAGGGAAGAATTCTGTGAGGAGGTGATGCTTGAACTGGAGAGCTGATGCATGGAGAAGAGTTAACCATGCAGAAGGAACAGCCTGTGCAAAGACTTCACGGCAAGAAGGAGCATGGGACACGAAGGACTGAAAAGTCCATTGTTCCTGGAGCCACTGTCTCAGATCCAGAACCAGAGCAGACACTGTGTTTTAAGTTCTCAGTGACTCCGTGTCTGCTGCTTGATTGGTTCAACACTTAAAAGTGTGAGGCCGGGCTCGGTGGCTCAGCCTGTAATCCCAGCGCTTTGGGAGGCCGAGGTGAGTGGATTGCCTGAGCCTGCAGGTTCGAGACCCACCTGGGCAACTTGGTGAGACATCTCTACAATAAATCAAAAATTAACTGGGCATGGTAGCACGCGCCTGTAGTTCCAGCTACTTGAAAGGCTGAGGCGGAAGGATCGCTGGAGCCCAGGAGGTCGAGGCTGCGGTGGCCAGGAGCGGCCACTGCACTCCTCCAGTCTGGGTGACAGAGTGAGACTCCAACTCAAAAAAAAAAAAAGTGCGAGGGTCTGCCAGGCGCAGTGGCTCATGCCTGTAATCCCAGCACTTTGGGAGGTGGAAGCAAGAGGATTGCCTGAGCCCACAGGTTCGAGACCAGCCTTGGCAACATGATAAGACCTCTACTCTACAATAAATAAAAAATTAGCTGGGTGTGGTGGCGTGGGCCTGTGGTTCCAGCTACTTGGAAGGCTGAGGTGGAAGGATCACCAGATGCCAGCAGCTCGAAGCTGCAATGGCTGTGAGCGTGCCACTGCACACCAGCCTGAGTGACAGAGTGAGACTCTGAATCAAAAAAAACAGAGAGAATCTGATGAACAGCTCCAGACTGAATTACAGAAGATGTATGTGCTTTGTTGATGGAAATCAACTGACTTCTCTTGCTTATGCTTATTCTGGGTTAGATTCCGGGTGAGATGGTGTCAACAGCGCGGTCAGGTCCTTCCAGATCTTTCTCTCTGGGTGACATGGATGAATTTCACCGAGGCCAGGGCAGAGGAGACCCCAGCCTGGGGACCCTGAGAAGGGAGGACAGCAACCTCTCCAAATGAGGCTAACATCCGGCTGACCTGCTTACGGTTGACAAACACAGTAAGTCCTGCGCTGGAGTTGAGACCTCTCCCCTTGGGGTTGTTGGGCTGGGTGGTCCCCATGCCCTTTGGGGAGAATCTGGCTGGGGAAAGCTGCGAAAATGAAACCAAAGCGAAGGTGGTGTGTATTTATATCCTGACATTTAGAATATTGGGACTAGAAAAATAGGAATTGAAAATGAGGAAGAAGCAGCGTGGGATGAGGTTGCTGGTTTCAGAAGAGCAGATGAATGCGCTTTGTGATGCAGCCTTGGTGGGGGGAAGGACACTGAGCCTGGAGTGTGACTCTGCCCCTGTGAGGGGGTTGTGTTTAAGGGGACTAAGGCCAGACAAGCCTCTGAGCGTGTGTGTGTGAGGGGGCCATTGGGTGTGTCCCTGCACCCGTGCTCTGGCCTGCGTTGCCACAGGCACAGCAAAGGCACTTGGTCCTGGGCCCAGCAGGTCCTGGCCCTGCAGTCCCCTTGGTGAGCCCAGGCAGTCAAGGAAGAGTATTTCCTTCAAGTCAGAGTCTTACTCTGTCACCCAGGCTGGAGTGCAGTGGCATACTCAAGGCCACCGCAGCCTCGACCTGCTGGGCTCAGGTGATCCTTCTGCCTCAGCCTTTCAAGTAGCTGGAACTACTGACGTGCACCACCACTTTTTTATTTATTGTAGAGACAAGGTCTTGGACTGGTTTTATACACTCACATAACCATCGGAAGGTGGTCAGATGGTTGTTCCCACAGAATGAAAATCTATTCTGTGTCTCTAGTGTAGGCTTAAATACTCTATCACTCTTTTTTTTTTTTTTTGAGTCAGAGTCTCACTCTGTCACCCAGGTGGGATGGAGTACAGATGCGTGCTCACGGCCACTGCAACCTTGACCTGCTGGGCTCAGGTGATCCTTCCACCTCGGCCTTCCAAATAGCTGGAACCACAGGCGTGTGTCACCATATTTGGCTAATTTTTTAAAAAAATTTATTGTAGAGACTCAGTCTCGCCATGTTGCTCAGGCTGGTCTCGAACACCTGAGCTCAGACAATTCTCTTGCCTTCGCTTCCCAAAGTGCTGGGATTATAGGCATGAGCCACTGTACCTGGCCACTCTATCAGTCTTTTTTGGTTTTTTGTTTTTTGTTTTTTTGAGTTGGAGTCTCACTCTGTCACCCAGACTGGAGTGCAGTGGCCCCCTACCACGCCTGGCTAATTTTGATTTATTGTAGAGATAAGGTCTCACCACGTTGCCCAGGCGGGTCTCGAACCCGCGGGCTCAGGCAATCCATTCACCTCAGCCTCCCA
>NW_007246397.1:59062-60645 GCF_000164805.1 Carlito syrichta | reverse complement strand
AGCTGGAACTACAGGCGTGTGCTACCACACCCAGCTAATTTTTGATTTACTGTAGAGATGAGGTCTCGCCAAGTTGCCCAGGCAGATCTTGAACCCGTGAGCTCAGGCAATCCACTCACCTCGGCCTCCCAAAACGCTGGGATTACAGGCTGGGCCTCCCAAAGTGCGGGATTACAGGCTGAGCCTCCGAGCCTGGCCTTTAAAGTATTTTTATTTATTTATTTTGAGTTGGAATCTCACTCTGTCGCCCAGACTGGAGTGCAGTGGCCGCTCCCGGCCACCGCAGCCTCGACCTGCCGGGTGCCGGCGATCCTTCCGCCTCAGCCTTCCGAGTAGCCGGAACTACAGGCACGCGCTACCACGCCCGGCTGATTTTTTGATTTGTTGTAGAGATGAGGTCTCACTGCCCAGGCAGGTCTCGAACCCGTGGGCTCAGACAATAAAGTATTTTAAAAATATACTAAGTAAGAACTATCAAAAGAAAAGGTAAAAGTCATGATATATACATTTGAGAAATAAAGAGCATTGCATAACGTTACTTTTCAGATACCTCCTTGTGTCAGCCAAGCTCCCAGCAAGAGAAAGGGCACACTCAGCTGGGTCCTGTGAGGAGCCTTTGACAAAGGACTCAAAGGACTTGTTTACTGAGTGCAGACAGGAGGAGGGACGCCACCAGGCATCCAGGTGCTTAGCTACCATGTCTGAAAGGGGACGGCCAGGTCCCCTAAGAGCACAGTCATTGGGTATCACTTTGGAAGTTTTTAAGAATCTTGAGGACCCCAGAGGGAGGGGTTGGAACATAGACTCCACAGCTGGAGGGACTGGGTGCAAATCCTGACACTACCGCTTTCTGTGCTTTGGGGCAAGTTGCTTAACAAGTCTGTGTCTCAGTTTCTGCATCTGAAAATGGGAGTCATAATAGTTTGTACCTCAAAACCGGGCTCGGTGGTGGCTCAGCCTATAATCCCGCCCCTTTGGGAGGCTGAGGTGAGTGGATTGTCTGAGCCTGCAGGTTTGAGACCCGCCTGGGCAACTTGATGAGACCTCATCTCTACAATAAATCAAAAATTAGCCGGACATGGTAGCACACGACTGTAGTTCCAGCTACTTGGAAGGCTGAGGCGGAAGGATCGTCGGAGCCCAGCAGGTCGAGGCTGCAGTGGCTGGGAACGGCCATTGCACTCCAGTCTGGGCAACAGAATGAGACTGTAACTCAAAAAAAATAGTTTGTACCTCACAGGGTTGCTGGGGACAGCGAGTGTGCCGGGCATTCTTAATGCAGTGCCTGGCAGACAAGAAGTATTCAATAAACCCGATATGAACACATCAGTGCACAAGGTGAGCTGACTAACCTGCTTGGCTCATGAGAGGAAAGGCCCTTGCCCTCTGTTAAAGCCCCAGACCAGCCTGTGCTTAGGCCTTCCCAGCACTCAGGGCTGGAGGGAACCCATTCCATTTCCCACCGGGTCCTTGAGTACCTGGCACGAATGCCTTGAACTTGGCAGGCCCTTAGTGAGGTCACCACAGAGGACTTGCCTGCAGCCCATACTCAGCGTTCTTTTTTTTTTTTTTTTTTTTTTTTG
>NW_007246397.1:23892-59042 GCF_000164805.1 Carlito syrichta | reverse complement strand
TCTCACTATGTTGCTCAGGCTGGTCTCGAACCCCTAAGCTCAGGCAATCCTCTTGCCTCCACCTCCCAAAGTGCTGGGATTACAGGCGTGAGCCACCATGCCCAGCCACACTCAGTGTTCTTAATTGGTGGAATTCCTGTCCTCCATGGTGGCTGTCTCCTAGGAAGTCCTTTGTTCTTTCTAGTTGCCTCTGGTCCTGCTTGACTAAGTCAGTCTGGCTAACCCAGTCTCAGGTGGCAACTCTTGTGTTTACTTACACTCTAGGTGCTGTTTGGATACTAAAAACCATTACTAAAAAAAATGTGCTGTACATCATGGTGGAATACTATACAGCCTTGGAAAAGAAGAGTCTGTCACTTGAGACAACATGAATGGACCTTGAGGACTGCATGCTAAGTGAAATAAGCCAGACACAGAAAGACAAACCCCGCATGATCTCACCCATACATGGAATCTCAAAAAGTCGAATTCACAGAGGCAAAGAGTAGAATGGTGGTGACTGGGGGCTGAGAATTCTGGATGAGGGGAGTGGGGGAAGGGGCGGTATTGGTCAAAGGGGACAAAATTTCAGTTAGACAGGAAGGATGCGTTTCAAAGACCTATTGCACAGCAAAGTGACATAGTTAATAATAATGTATAGTATATTTCAAAATTGCCAGAAGGCTAGATTGTGAACATTCTCACCACATATACACACACAAAATAAGTAGGTGATGAGGTGAT
This sequence comes from Carlito syrichta, assembly GCF_000164805.1. Taxonomy (NCBI): domain Eukaryota; kingdom Metazoa; phylum Chordata; class Mammalia; order Primates; family Tarsiidae; genus Carlito; species Carlito syrichta. The sequence goes on along the minus strand of NW_007246397.1, from coordinate 58,319 downwards.
GGGTGTGTTAATTAGCTTGCTTTAATCTTCTATAATGTATGCATGTATCAAGACATCCTGTACCCTATACATATATACAATTACTATTTGTCACTTTTAAAAACGTTTAGATTTCATCCTGAGTTCAAAAAACTTAACTAAATTAAATGACTGCTGGTGGGACTCTGGTAAACCTTCCATTTAACTTTAATCAATACTAGTTTGGTGTTTCTTTGTATTTCTAGGAGGAAAAACTTCAGGGGCCTTGTGATGGGAAGTTAAGGGTGAGGTCGCTGGTTTAATCCATTAGTTTAATGAGTTTCTACAGTGAAGAAATATTTGTGTGTGTGTAAGGGTCAACATACATATACATGTTTATTTATCATCAGTAGAGGAAAAAAAGCATTCAGTAAAGAAGAGCTGGAATTAGGCCTCTTGGTTATTTGTGTTAATTGACTACAGGTAATGGGGGCTGGGTGTACTGCTGAGGGCAGGGTCTTCCTGTGTCACTGTAGTAGTGCTGATGGGCTGGGTTTTACCCTAATGTCATTCTACATTGGGAAATGCGATGATCTGCCTTTTTCTTTTCTTTTTTTTTTTTTTGAGTTGGAATCTCACTCGTCGCCCAGACTGGAGTGCAGTGGCATGCTCCCGGCCACCGCAGCCTCAACCTGCTGGGCTCCGGTGGTCCTTCCGTCTCAGCCTACCAAGTAGCTGGAACTACAGGTGTGCGCTACCACATCTGGCTAATTTTTTTGATTTATTGTAGAGATGAGGTCTCACCAAGTTGCCCAGGCAGGTCACGAACCCACGGACTCAGGCAGTCCTATCACCTCAGCCGCCCAAAGCACAGAATTACAGGCTGAGCCACTGAGCCCAGCTTGCCTTTTTCTTTTTAAATAGAGATGAGGTCTCACCAAGTTGCCCAGGCTCGCATCGAAGCCCTGAGCTCAAGCAATCCTCTCACCTCGGCCTCCCAAAGTGCTGGGATTTACAGGCTTGAGGCATGGCACCCGGCCTAGCTTTAAAACTTTCTTTTTTTTTTTTTTAGCGATGGAAATCTTGCTATGTTGTGCAGGCTGGTCCTGGCCTCAAGCAATCCTCCTGCCTCGACCTCCTAACGTGCTGACATTAGAGGCGTGAGCCACTGTACCTGGCCACAGGTGGTGAATGACCACAGTGGTTACATGGCCCTACTGGAACTGTGAATGACTTCTCCTGGAGCCTGTGAACGTCCCCCATTTGGCGTCTGGGCCTTCCCCTGGCTCGTGTGGAAGACAGGGTTCTGGCCCAGACCAGGAGTCCAGGTGGGCCACCAGGAGCAGGCCTGATGACCCTGAGGGCAGATGAAGGCTGTGTGTGTATCAGAGCACTTTCAAAGCAGGGGACCAGCTGGGTATGGTGACTCACACCTGTGAACCCAGCACTTTGGGAGGGAGAGGCAAGAGGATTACCTGAGTTTCAGGGTTTCGAGACCAGCCTGAGCAACACGATGAGACCTCATCTCTATAATAAAACAAAAAATCAGCCGGGCATGGTGTGCGCCTGTGGTTCCAGCTACTTGGAAGGCTGAGGCGAAAGGATCACCTGAGCCCAGCAGGTCAAGACTGCAGTGGCTGTCAGTGTGCCACTGCACTCCAGTCTAGATGACAGAGTGAGACTCTGACTCAAAAATAAGCAAAAAACAAAGCAAGGAACCCACACAGGATGACCAGTTTCTCCCGGTACTGTTGGAGACATTGTTTGTGGGCCTGGTGCAAAGTGAAAATGCAGGAAACCAGTGCCGTCGAGACATGAACAAATGCAGGATGTCTTCCTTTTTTCCATGGTCCCTCTCTTTACCTCTCATGGTGTGTTTCATTCATTCCATGTCATGCTCCCTTGGGCACAGGGAGAATTGCCTGAGGCTCTCGTAGGTGTCAGGGGCCTGCTGTGCGACTCTGCAAACACGGCGACCCACTAGCCTCTGAACCAATGCCTGGACCCACCAGGGCGGGAGGTCCATCTCCCCTCATCAGGGCTCCTACCCATGGCGGACATGCAACCCTCAGGAATTGTAGCCTCCGTGCTGGGACATGTTGGCCATCTGGCTCAGGGGCTGGGAAGATGCTCACCCCCAATGAACTGCCTGCCTAGATCAGGGATGGCCAGGGACGTGCCCTTTGGTGCTGTGTCTCCAAACCCTCCCCGATCCCTTGCTCAGGCCCCTGCCAGGTGTCAGGGAAGTGGGTGGCTCAGATGCTGTCCAAAAAAGTCAGGGAAGGGGTGAGAGGTGTGAATATACAAGAGCCAAGGCTCCCCCTGGCATGTGCTCAAGTTGTCCTATTGGACTTAACTGACAAAGCAAAATTCAAAGAGAAAATTATTACAAATGTTAAGATGATGACTACAGGATATTAAAACCCAAACCTGGGCCAGCATGGTGACTTATGCCTGTAATCCCAGCATTTTGAGAGGCTGAGGTGGGAGGATTGATTCAGCCCAGGAGTTTGAGGCTGCAGTGAACTGTGATCTCACCATGGAACTCCAGCCTAAGTGACAGTGCGAAACTCTGCTTTAAAAAAAACAAACAAAAAAATAAATAAGTAAATAAAAAACAAACATGGAGCCCTGTGTGACTTCACTGGTCACATGTCCAAGAAGCCAGCCCTGCTTGTTTTCCTGAGACTCTTGGCAGTTTTAGCACTGAAAGTCCCAGGTCCCAGAAATACCCTGGGTACCAGGCAAACTGTAATGGCTGGTCACCCTACCTCCCAAACAAGGCCACTCTAGTCTAAATTCTTCAATGACCTGAGCTAGAATTTGACAGTCTAGAGGGAAGCTATCTTAATTTTTGCATGCATGGATATTTGTGACATTTCAAACAACATACATTTATTCTAAGTTGTATTCACACATACCCTTCTGAGTAGAAGAGGCTTAATTTTTTCTAGTCTTAGGACTGCCATAGGTCTTTGGCCCTGTTCCGAGCAGTGTAGCTTCTGTGCCCTCCAGAGGTGATTGGACTCACACCAGGGGTGAATCCCCTCCCATCCAGCTCTGTAGGGGTGGACGTGTTTGCATGCCCCCCAAATCACCTTTGGAGGCCATGAGCAATAGCACTAAAGAGAAGTTTCCGTTACTAACACGTCCAGCCCTTGTCACTGGTGCTTAGTGGGGTGGTGTGAGTGCTGGCTGGGCTCAGGCTGACCTGAGTTCCCTTCCTAGGACCAGAGCTTATAACTGCGGGCAAGCCACTTCATCTCACTGAGCCTCAGTTTCCTCTTCAGTCGATGGGACTGTTAAGTTACAATCTCGGAGGGACCTTCAAAAATGTTAGGTTCAAATCTCACAGGAGCCTCCAAAAATGTTAGGTTACAAATCCCAGTAGGAGCTGGGCTTGGTGGCTCAGCCTGTAATCCCGTGCCTTTGGGAGGCTGAGGTGAGTGGATTGCCTGAGCCCGCGGGTTCGAGACCCGCCTGGGCAGCAAGACCTCATCTCTACAATAAATCAAAAAAAAAAATCAGCCGGGCGTGGTAGCGCATGCCTGTAATTCTGGCTACTCGGAAAACTGAGGCGGAAGGATCGCCGGGGCCCAACAGGTCAAGGCTGAGCTGGCCGGGAGCGGCCACTGCACTCCAGTCTGGGCAACTGAGTGAGATTCCAACTCAAAAAAAAAAAAAGAGTATCTAGGATTCTTAGGAGGTGACAAAGCTGGAATCTATAGAATAAACCCATGTCCAAGTACTATGGAAAGCAGCAATAGCAGCAAGTCTAGAAAGGCTGAGTTAAGAGCTCTTACTGGGGGCACTCCCTTTGGGTCCCCTCCCACTGTGGGAGATTCTCTGTCCTCTCAATAAATCCTGCTTTCTCACTTTCTGGTTGTCCGTGTCTCTCATTCTTCCCGGACATGAGACAAGAACCTTGTCTGAAGAGCTGTGACCTGAAGAGTTGCAAAAGATTGTTAGCGCCAAAGAGCCGTGCACCCCGAGGTTGGCTTGTCAGCAGATGAGCTGGCTGAACCAGGAGAGCTGTCGGAAGAAGGCGGGACTCTGAAGCTGAGACACCCAGGCGAGCCACCGAATCAGCAACACTCTCAGGGCTTGGCTTACCAGCCCATTAGAGCTGACACTTCCGGGGCTAGGCTTACCATCCCCTGGATGACCCTCTCTGGGGCTTGACTGGCCAGCCTATTGAGCTGACACTCTCAAAGCCCAGGCTGACCTGAAAATCTGCATCAGTTTTGGCGCCAGAACGTGGGGCTCGACGAAAGGATATAAAGGACACCAGAATTGACTCGTGAATCCATCACACTAAAGTGAAAGCATGGAGTCCAGAAGAAGTTGCCTCAGCTGACCCGAAAGAACATACAGAATCAAACTAAAACCATCAAACTCCAAATGGTGATGCAGATGGAACATTGTATGGAAGCTTCTTTCTACTGAGGACCTTTAGATTGCCCTCTGGAGGATCCCTAGCTGCCGTCCCATACGATGCCCACGATCAGCAGAAAGTAGCCAGACTGATCATCGTTTTAATCCCTAATGACAATTAGGGTTACTACTCCAGAGGGGAGAATGAGACAAAAGATAGCTAGAAAAAGGTTAGATAGACAGATGGGTCTTCTGAAAACAATGTAGCAAACTCCAACAGGCCTCTCAGGCTCTGCATTGGTAAACAATAAGTACTCAATGCCGAAATCGAAAAGCAACCTTTCAGCTCACCATTAGGCCCCTACCTCCTGCTGATTGATCCTTAATACTGACCAATCAAGACAGCTACAGCTCACAACTAGCGCTAGCCAATCAGCTTGGACTTAGGGCTTTATAAGCACCAGGTTGTCAGCCCCAGATGGACAATCCCTTCAGGTCCCCTCCCAGAGCAGAGGGGTGGTCGTATAAGTTCTTCAGCCTATCAGGAACCAGCAGGAAGTGGGGCAGAGGTTGAATGAGGGGAGAAGTCCTAGACCTCTGGGTATTTGAGAGCTGATAGATGCTAAGGTATGAATGGACCAAGGCATGGAAAAAAAGAAGAATGGAAATGCTGCAGTTTCAACAAAAAGTGAAGGTAGTTTTAAAAATGGAGACCTGAGGAATCCCTCTAGCTATCTAAAAGGAGGGCCAAGAAATAATTCCAAAACAAGTCACAAGAATTTAGCGATAAAACTTGTAATTAGGTAAAGATAATAATAGTAAAAATGAGGAGAGCTTGAGAATCAGGACTCTTGACTCACAGAAAAGTATAACAAGAGTATGGTAGCCGGGCTCAGTGGCTCAGCCTGTAATCCTGTGCCTTGGGAGGCTGAGGTGAGTGGATTGCCTGAGCCCGCATGTTCGAGACCCGCCTGGGCAACTTGGCGAGACCTCGTCTCCACAATAAATCAAAAATTAGCTGAGCGTGGTAGCGCGCACCTGTAGTTCCAGCTCCTTGGAAGGCTGAGGTGGAAGGATCGCCAGAGCCCAGCAGTTCGAGGCTGCGGTGGCTGGGAGCGGCCACTGCACCCCAATCTGAGCGACAGAGTGAGACTCCAACTCAAAAAAAAAAAAAAAAAAAACAAGAGTATGGCAAACCTAGAGACATGCACTGATTCCTCTTTAATAAAGGACTTGCTAGAAGGGATGTAATTTGCTGATAGTTTTCATCTGTGAGATTCATCAGGACTGGCCTCAACTTTTGAGCTTTCCCAAGTGGTTCCCATGCAAATGACTGCACAAAATGGGGCTACTATGGCCTGGCCATTTCCAGCAAACATGTGTCTCCCAAGTAAGCATTTTGCACTCTTCCCTGTCAGTTAGCTTGCCAGAGACCGCACCTATGAGAAAGTGGTCACGGGAGGCTTGACCTCATCAAAGAATCACTATCATAAATATGACTATTTATAGGTGGGTACAGGTGGGAGTTGGCACTCAGTCATTGATGGCTTATGTAACTTCCCTTCTACAAGACTCAGTATCTCAATTTGCCAAATGAGAGTGGGAGAGTAAATGATGATTGGGATCTGTATGAGTGCTAATGACCAATCTATGGTGCCAAGTAAAAATCAATCAGATGTAATAGGAATGACTCAAGGTCTTTGTACCCAGAGACAGCAGACAGATTCTAGTTACTCCATCAGAGGAAGATAATGGATGAGCTTTTCAGAAGCAATAACAAGCTCTTGTGGGGAGAAGAGAATGGCACAAAGTACTCTGGAAGCTAAAGGGATGCAAATTTGGCCAAGCTCAGTGGCTCAACCTGCAATCCCAGCACTTTGGGAGGCCTAGGTGAGTGGATTGCCTGAGCCTGCCGGTTCGAGACCAACCTAGGCAACTTAGTTAGAGCTCGTGTCTACAATAAAATAAAAAATAACTGGGCGTGGTAGCGCGCGTCTGTAGTTCCGGGCTACTTGGAAGGCTGAGGCGGAAGGATTGCTGGAGCCCAGAAGGTCGACGTTGGGGTGGCTGTGAGCATGCATGCCACTGCACTCCAGCCTGGGCAAAGGAGTGAGACTCCAATTCAAACAAAAAAGGGAGATGCAAATACTCATGTATTATGTAATTGATGATGATGATTTACCTGAATCCTCTTCATCTGCATAGATCATTTTGCCAAAACAGAATTCAGTGCAGGGGCCGATTAATATATCTCTCTTACTTAGGAATTGCTATCTGAAAGTTGTTATAGATATTAAGAATTTAAATTACATTTAGATACACATTTAGCAAAATGAATATCTTGCAAAGAATGAAATATACATAGCAGCCCCTCAATAATACTTTGTCCAAAGTACAGAATTACCTAAAAATTCCAACTGCATCTGAAATTTGAGATTCTCTGCCTACCATTAAGTATAAGGCATCTGAGCCGGGCTCGGTGGCTCAGCCTGTAATCCCGCACCTTTGGGAGGCTGAGATGAGTGGATTGCCTGAGCCCGTGGGTCCGAGACCCGCCTGGACAGCAAAACCTCATCTCTACAATAAATCAAAAAATCAGCCGGGCATGGTAGTGCATGTCTGTAATTCCGGCTACTCAGAAGGCTGAGGTGGAAGGATCCCTGGAGCCCAGCAGGCGAGGCTGCGGTGGCCGGGAGCGGCCACTGCACTCCAGTCTGGGCGACAGAGTGAGACTCCAACTCAAAAAAAAAAATGTATAAGGCATCTGAAGTGGCAGAATTAACTACATGCTTGTTAGTTTACATACAAATAATTAAAATGAGAATAATCTCAGGTTAAAAACAGACAAACTGCACCTAAGAAAATTTGCAAGACAGCACATGATTCAGAACTCCAATGATGGACAAAACTCCATTGAGTGTAGTTTCAATGAAAAACTATGAGAGATTCTCAAAACGTTGTACATGGCAAGTCTTTTTCAGACTTTTCTTTTGCAAGATTTATGACTCGGACTTCTACTCAATGAGTAGAAAACAAATATCGCATCTGAGTGGCCACATGGGACATGGAAATGAATAGGTGGGAAAGAGATAAAGAAATAAAATAGAACTCAATTCAGCAAGCAGTCTCTCTCATTCTTGGGGAAGGTTAATTAATGTTCAATTGTGTACCCTAAGTCTCCTCAGAGATGCATGGAAGCAGAGATCGAACCTCAGTGAACACTACTAGGTGGAAGATCCACACTGTACTTTGGTCATCCTGCCAACAAGGATAACAAAGTCCTCACAGAAGGTAAAAAACAGAATGGCCATTTTCACTTCAAAAACATTAGGAAGGGGAACTCAATCCAGTAGGTTCATTCCATCATATCTTCAGATCTCAAAGACTCTTTTCAGAATAATATTGTCTCAGCACCTTTTACTGAATAGGTTCTCCTCTCACCAGTGGTCGTTGTTGGAGACTTTGTCAAAGATGAGTTGGTTGAGAAGTTGAGGCTTTGCTTCCAGAATCTCTATCCTGTTCCATTGGTCTATATGCCTATTCTTGTACCAATACCAGGCTGTTTTGATTACTGTAGCCTTATAATAAAGTTTGAAGTCTGGAAGTGTGATACCTCCTGCTTTGTTTCTTTTGTTACGAATTGTTTTGGCTATTTGTGGTCGTTTATGTTTCCATATGAATTTCTGTATTGCCATTTCCAAGTCTGAGAAGAATGATGTGAGTAATTTAATGGGTATTGCACTGAATCTGTAGACTGCCTCTGATAGGATGAACATCTTAACAGTGTTGATTCTTCCTATCCATGAGCATGGAATATTTTTCCATTTGTTGTGTCTTCTTGGATTTCTTTGAGCAGTGTTTTGTAGTTCTCATTGTAAAAGTCTTTCACTTCTCTGGTTAGGAGGATGCCAAGGTATTACATTTTTTGTGGCTATTGTGAATGGGATTGTACTTTTAATTTGGGTCTCTGCCTGCTTGTTGTTGGTGTAGAGGAATGCAACTGTCTTTTGCACATTTATTTTGTGCCCTGAGACTTTGCCAAAGTCCTTTATCAGTGCAAGCAGGTTTTTGACAGATTCTCTTGAATTTTCAAGGTATAGGATCATATCATCAGCAAAGAGGAATGACTTGACTTCCTCTTTTCCTATTTGGATACCTCTGATTTCCTTCTCTTGTCTAATTGCCTGAGCTAGGACTTCCAAAACTGACTGATCGCATGCATAGGATTGAAACAGGAACCCTACCTATCATCATACACACAAATTTTAACTCTAAATGGATTAAAGACCTAAACGCAAACACCTCAAACTATAAGAATCTTAGAAAATGCAAGAAACACCCTTATGGAAATTGAAACTGGGAACCAATTCCTATTCAGAACCCTAAATGCCCATACCTTAAGAAATAAGATAGGCAAGTGGGACCTCATCAAACTAACAAGCTTCTGCAAAGCAAAAGAAACCATCAAGAGAACAGGGAGACAGCCCACAGAATGGGAAAAAATATTTGCTAACTGTATATCTGACAAAGGCCTGATATCTAGTATCTACAAGGAACTCAAATGTGCTGAAAGGAAAAAAACAAAGCCCCACTAAAAAGTGGGCAAAAGACATGAATAGACACTTCTCAAAAGAAGATATACAAGCAGCCAACAGACACATGAAAAAGTGCTCAGCCTCACTCATCATCAGAGAAATGCAAATCAAAACCACACTGAGATACCACCTAACCCCCGTAAGAATGGCCATCATTACTAAAACAAACAACAACAGATGCTGGCAAGGATGTAGAGAAAAAGGAATACTTCTACACTGCTGGTGGGAATTCAAACTAGTGCAACCTCTTTGGAAGATAGTGTGGCAATTTCTGAAAGAACTAGAAATTGACCTTCCATATGACCCAGCAAATTCCCTATTGGGAATATACCCAGAGGAACTCAAATCATTCTACAAATAGATACCTGCACACATATGTTTGATGCAACTCTATTCGCAATAACCAAAACATGGAACCAACCATGTTACCCATCGAAGCTGAACTGTATTTTTAAAAATGTGGTACATATACACAATGGAATATTATGCAGCCATCAAGAAGGACAACATACGGACTTCACAGCAACTTGGACGGATTTAGAGTTGATCATACTCAGTGATCTATCACAGAAACAAAGAACAGAGCACCATATGTTCTCACTCATAAGCGGACCTTGAACAATTACATTACTATAAAAAAGGTATGAGGTATAAGAAAGGGATTGGCAATAGTGGGAAACTTTCAGGGGAGGGGGTGTGTGATTGGCAGTTGAGGGAAACTGCTAGGGGAGGGAGGGGCATACCTCATCAACAAGGGAACCTGCATAATCAACGTTTGTATACCTAACCCTGAATTGCACCCCACATCTTTATAATAAAAAAGAATAATATTGTCTCATTGTCTCATATTCAGGTAATATTATTTCAAGCAGTGGTGTATTAGTTCTCATTGCTGGCATAACAAATTACCCCAACTTCGTACTGAAAATAAGACAAATTAATTTTCTTAAACTTCTGTGCATCAGAAGTCTGACATGGGTTTCACTGAGTTAAAGTCAAGATGAATGGAAATTTTAAAGAAATCACCATTCCATATAAGCGATATCCTGCAAAAGCAGTATTTAGAGGAAAATTTATAGGTTCAAAGGCCTGCATTATAAAAAATGAAGATCTCAAGTCAACAATCTTATCTCCACTTTATGATACTGGATAAACAGAAAAGCAGACTAAACCAAAGGCATACATAATGAAGAAGGATTCAAGGTGCAATCAACGAAATTAGAGAATGACAAAACAATACAGAAAAATTAATGGAATTAAAATTTAGTTATTTGAAGAGATCAATAGGATTGAAAAACCTGTAGCTAGATAGCCCAGAGGAAAAAAAGAGGGAGTACCCAAATTTTAAAAATCAGAAATGAAAGAGGGGACTTCACCACCAACGTAAAAGAAATACTATGAACAAGTGGGTGCCAATACATTAGGTAACTTGGGTAAAATAGAAAAATTCCTAAAAAGACAAACACAACTGAAAGTGACTCAAGAAGAAATAGGAAATCAGGATAGACATATAAGTAAGGGTATGAAGTATTACTTTAAAAATCCCATAAAGAAAAGACCATGCACAGAGTTTCACTAGTGAAGTCTACCAAACATTTAAAATATAATTAATACTAATGCTCCAAAATATCTTCCAAAAAAATAAGATGCATTATTTCCCTACTCATCCTTTAAGACCAGTATTACCCTTTTTCCAAAGCCAAAGACATTACCAAAAATATTTACAGATAACTATGTCTTATGCATACAAGTTATCTGTTTTCATTATCTGGAAATGTCTTCATTTCATCTTCATATATATGACATTTTGTATGTACTTAATATATGTACGTATTCATATGTATGCGTGTGTGTGTGTGTGTATACACATACATATATATATATATATCTGAATATTTGTGCCTCCCTCCACATTCACATGAGGTGTGGCCTTAGATCATGATGGTGGAGCCCTCATGAATAAGATTAGTGCTCTTATAAAAGAAATCGCACAGCGTTCTCCATTCCCTTCCATCATATGGAAGATCGCCATCCATAAACTGGGACAGTTCCTCACCAGACACCAAGTCTGCTGGTGGCTTGATCTAAATTTCCCAGCCTCCAGAACTGTTATAGCAGCCCAGATGGACTAAGTCAGAAAATACATTAAAATATCATATATTTTTGATATACATCATTGTTGGATCTAAGACTATTGGTTGACAGTGTTTTTTCATCAGCCCTTTGAATATGTCATCCCACTACCTCTGGCTTTCTCGATTTCTAGTGAGAAGTCAGCTGCTAGTTTTATTGGAGTTCGCTTATACTTATTGAGTTACTTTTCTCTTGCTGCTTTCAAGATTTTCTCTTTGCCTTTGTCTTTCAAATGTTTTAGTAGGGTGTCCTTGAGTGTGCATGTCTTTGAGGTGATCTATTTTGGAGTTTGTGGCCCTTCTTTAATGTATAGATTAATGTTTTTCTTCGAATTTGGGGAAATTTTGACTGTTAGTCATTTGAATATCTTTTCTGATTTTTCTCTCTCTCCACTATTTGGTATGACTATAATGCATATGTTGCTTCAATTAATGAGGTCTCACAATTCACTAAGGCTCTGTTCATTTTTTAAATTCTTTATTCCCTCTCTTCTTAAGATTGCCTAAACTCTATTGATCTGTCTTCAATTATAGTTGCCCTTTTCTTCTGCTAGTTTTAGTGTTGCGCCCATTTAACAAAATTTATTTCCATTAATTTTTTTAATTCTAAAATTGCTTTTTGTTTCTTTTTTTAAAGTTCACCTCTTTTTATTGATATTCACTATTTTATTTATTCATTGTTTCATGGTTTCCTTTTATTCCTGAATATATACATTATGGGTGCTTTAAAGTGTTTGTTTGCTAATTGTGACATCTAAGTATTCTTACAGGCAGTTTCTATTGCCTGCTTTTTTCCTGTGCATGGATCACATTTTCTTGTTTCTTTGTGTGTCTTCTACTTTTTTCTTGAAAACTGGTCTTTTAAATAATATATTGTAACATATATGCTATAGTATATACATATATCTGTATGCTTATTCCCTATCCTGCTCAAACCCAGTAGTTTGATGTTGTTGTTGTTTGTTTAGTGACTGGTTAGACTATTTTAGTAAAGTTTAATTTCCCTGCAGTGTGACTTCTGTACACTTCAAAGGCTACAGCCTCTGATATATGCACCATCACTCTTGAATGACAGTGATTTTATCAGGACACTTTGTCTCTTTTTCCCTGACTTCTCTATTAAACTGATAGCTCTGGTAGTTATCATACCAGGGTGTTAAACTCCACTAATTGCAGGAGCTATTGCTTTTGAAAATGTTCTGGGCGTAAATTGCTCCCACATAAAAGCATAAAAATAAATGCTGGTAACATCAACTATATTGAAATTTTGTTTACCGAAAATTTCTGTAATTTCTGTTTTGCAAAACCAACGGGAAAAAAACACTATAACGTGTGATAGGATGTGGACTAAGATATTTGCAGTACAAAGGACTGACATTCAAAATATGCCAACTTTCTGTGATTTAGTAAGAATAACGTTAAAACCAATACACAAGTGATAAGAAAGTTTGAGCAGGAATTTTATTTTTTTGAAGATAATTAAATCGCAGATAAACATGTGAAAAGATTTTTTATCTTATTCTTAATACAAAATAAAACCACAATTAGAACCCATTACATACTCACTAGATTGGAAAAATCAAGTCAAGTAGTATCAGTGGTGACAGTTACTGATAATGTTCTGCTTCTTAAGCTGGATTTTAATTACACAAGGTTAATTGAATTATTCTTTCTTTAAATATCCATATGTTTCATGCACACATCTATAGTGATTATATATTTCATGTGCTTGCTTGCACAGTTGTGCACACACACATGGCAAGAAAACAGAGTGCACCAGCCTAAGCAACGTAGTGAGGCCTTGTCTCTAAAAAAATGATAATAAATGAATAAAAATAAAAACGTTAGCTGAGTATGGTGGTGCACTTCTGTAGTCCCAACTAGTCAGGAAGCTGAAGCAGGAGGATCACTTGATCCCAGGAGTTTGAGGCTACAGTGAGCCATGATCATACCACTGCACTTTAGCATGAGCTACAGACTTAAACCCTGACTCAAAAAAATAAAAAAGAGAGAACAGAGAGCTGGAGAGCTTAACATACACCTGGAATATATCTTTCCCTTTCCAGCACTATACAGTCACGTTGCTTTTTCATCAGACCTGGAAAGATTCACACTTAGCATACTGTGAAACCAACCTGAATCTGAAACCGGACTATTGGAGGCATAAGAAGTTGTGGGCCCCCAACTGCTACTTCCTGAATAGCAAGGATGATTTCGTGCATGATGTGACTGTGAGAAATTGCGTCTTCCTGATGGAAAGGTGCAGTGTAACATCTGGTGAGTCCCTCTAGGGGCTTGGGGGCACCCCTGCAGACTTCATTCTTCCTACTGAATATCTCAAAAGCACACTTTAAGGGAAACACCGAGGACCCCATTGCTTTCCAAACCTGTCTTGCACTGTCTCCTTCACCCATGTTACCCAGTAGCCAAAGTGAAACATTCAGAGTTTCCCACAGTCACCCTTGGTTGTCTTGTTCTCAAACCTTTCCTTCTGCTGTTCCTTCTTTCTGCAGTGGTCCTTTCCCCCTTTCCATGAGTTGAAACCTTACCCACTCTTCAGTTCCCAACTCAAATGCCCCCTTGGTCAAGAAATCCTACTTGATTCCCTCAACTGAAAGACCTCTCCCTCCACCTTAACATTGTATACAGTCTTTTATTTAACATCATGTCTTTTCTTTCCCAGGAAGTGAGGGAGGGAGACAGATGAATGTTAAAGTCTGAATGTCAAAGGAGGGGGTCTGATCTCTGATCATATTTACATCATGCAGAGGCCCAGGAGAGGCTGGATGTATGCCGTGAGTGTCTCTGGTCTATGTCTCTCGGTATACCAAAACATGTGCATATTAAACTCCTCACTGCTCTGGTTATAGCACAGCAGATGGTCACCAAGGCTCTTTTCCAGCAGTATCTCTTGCAAACTGTTTCTAAAGATATGCATGAGAGATTAGTTTCTCTGAGAAAATGTCTCTGAGAAGTAGCTACCAGGATTCAGCTCTTATAGTTTTACAGGACTCAACTCTGGTTTCTCTTTCTCTGGGATGCTCTTGCTCCATCACTTTCTTTCTCCATCCAGCTTCCCATGGACCAAGGCTCTAGTCAGAGAATAACAAAGCTCACAGGAAACAGACCACTGGACACACCTGTTATGTTTAAAGGGGACATCAGTTGATTAATGCTGCCAGGAGGATTCACAGAAGGGAGAGAAACATGCACATGCACACACACAGTATCCAGTGTACCAAATGGAAATTGCTTAAAGAGAGCAATTGAAAGGGATTAGGCTGGGGTTACCAGATAGGAAGGGCACATTAACGGGTGGGACAGAGCCTCCCAGCTGAGGTGGTAGAGAACTTGTGGTATTATCTTCTTCCTCACTGGTTACTTCTCCCACTTCCTTGGTACCTCCAAGACCCCTTCTCCGATTCTTCTCATGGATGCACTCACCACATAGCAACTTAAAACTCCTGCCCACTTGATGTCTGTCAACAATGCTATGGTGCACTGTGGAGATGGGCATCCCTCTTCTCCACTTTCCACCCGCTGGAGTTTTGCTAAGTACTCATATAGGCCAATAAAACTGGCATGTGTGCAGATATGGGTAGAGGTGGGTCTGAGTGGAGGCTCACATCTGTACATGCTGATGGCACACCTACACGCCACATAGAATCTGCTTTAGTATAGCACACAGTTTTCTCTTGCTAGCCTCACTGCATCTTCAGGAAGCACAAGTCCCATTCCTGTCTCCACATTCTATTTCCTCAAGGGCCCTTCCTATACTGACACCTTGCAATTATCTGGCCTGCCATACATCTGTTCCTTGTTTCATCCTTCGAGGTCTTTTGGTTTCTTTGCCACATACAAATTCTCTCTGTCCTCCCTACACATAGGTCAGCCCATGGGGCAATCCTTCCCTCCCGACCCCTGCAGTTTCCTCAGGAATGGTGTCTTTCATGGGTTAGACTCGCTCTTTCTTTATGTTTTCCTTGGGAGATTCATGATCACAGCAGCTTGTACCCTAGATCTGTGTAAACTCCCCCTGGACAAGCAGGCCTGCACACTGGAGGTGGAGAGCTGTACATATGTCTCCTGTGCCTGTTTCCTCTCTAGCTGCTGCTGTGGCTATAAGGAAATCAGAGGTATAACTGACATTGAGAGGGACAGCGTATTTCCTCTACTCCCTCCCTCCTCCAATCTCTCCTTCTAAATAGATAGATATTAGATGGATAGATAGATAGATGATAGATGGATAAATAGATAGATGATAGATGGATAGATAGATGATAGATGGATAAATAGATGATAGATGGATAAATAGATAGATGATAGAAATAAAGACAGAAGATAAAGATATAGATGATAGATACATGACAATAGATGATTAATCGATAAATACATGTATATATATGGCACCTGGGATCACGTGGTCTTTAGGGAGTAAATACTCCTCTTGGGTAATGCCACCTTACTACTAGGAAATTGTACATCAGCTATAGCATGTCTGGGAGCTATAGCATGTCTTTGCTATGCTTTCCTTTCTAGCTAATAAACTCCAAAGTGAAAGTTCTCATTCCGGGTATCCTCTCTCCCTCATGCTCAGACTCAACAAACCACAAAGGAGACCCAAAATGTACAAGTTGCAATTATCCTTGGTTTTTCACAGACTGCTTTGATGTGAAATCTGCATATGTCTGCTTTCTGAGACTGACCCTTGTTTCTCTCCCTTCCCAGATGACTACACGGTGGAAGACATCTTATTATTCTGGGAAGACAATGGGAATGCCATCTGCATGACTGAGAAACTGCATATTCCTCAGTTTGCTTTCTTGGAGACTATGAGTACTATAGCAAGGAGGTATATTTCTACACAGGTGAGTCTCACCCCATCTTCGTCTGTCTCATCTCCCTTTGCACCACCATAGACTCCTAGTGGCCTCCAGCTGTGACCTCTACATCTTCTGCTGCCTTCTTTCCCACATACCACTGGTTCTGGACACCTTTCAGGTCCTTTAATAAAGCCCCAGTGGCTTACCCTCTGCCATTGTGGAATGGATATGGAAGCACTTGGCCGGGTCCACACCACATTACAATTGTAAAGGATTCATGCTCCTCTCGGGGCTAGCCTCTCACCCTCATCTGTTTGCAGCTTGGAAACATCTCTTGTCTTTCCCATTCCAAAACTTCAGCTAACGTGGAGCAGGAAAGAAAGGAAAGGAGAGAGGGCAGACTTGCTCTGCCACATGGGACTACTGTCATGTGCCATTGTCACTGGCCAGCTAGTGCAGCAGACAGAACCAGATTCATGGCCTCCCCGGGCTGGGGAGTGAGAGCCTGAACTGCCATCACTCTGCCCTCCTCTTCCATCCTGTACCTCTTCTCCCGGTGAATTCCCTCAACTCCTCTGTCCCGACTCCAGTGTGTCTCCTTACCAGGTACCTACATGTGCCTGATACTGAAGTTCCAGGTGCAGAGGGAAGTCAGCAGCTACCTTGTGCAGGTCTACTGGCCTACTGTCCTCACCACCATTCTCTCCTGGATGTCATTTTGGATGAACTACAACATCTTTGTTGACAGGGTGACAATCAGTGGGTCCTCTCTCCATCCCAGGGAGGAATTTGTGTCATTGTGCTCAGAAACAAAAGTTGAGAGTAAAGAAGGGGTACTTGGGGCAGTATGAAACTACACAGGCAAGAAAATAATGATTTTTCCAATAGTCATTTGTATAGATGTTCAGCCAATCCCCGGTAAAGACACAGATGTGGAAAAACATCAGGGTTGGAATCTTAGCGTGTTGGGTCTAAAGCACCAAAATTCAGTATTTCTTGAATCCATAAGTAAATGGACAACTCATAAATTTAGACTAGAAGTGCAATACAATGAACGATGATTTATGCAAGGTATCAAAATGCCTCACTAGGCAGCCGGGGGCTTCCAGAAGAGCTGTCCTAGAGGATCCTCTAGTGGAATACAGAGACATCAGCTATCACAATCCAGAGGGGGAAGCGTCCCAGGTCTTGGTATCTAAAACTGCACTAAAAAAGAGTTGTTCAGGCCAGGTGCGGTGGCTCACATTTGTAATCCCAGCACTTTGGGAGTCCAAGGTAAGAGGATTGCCCAAGCCCTGGGGTTTGAGGTCAGCCTAGGCAACTTGGTGAAACCTTGTCTCTACAATAAATCAGAAAAATTAGCTGGGCATGATGGCACGTGCCTGTAGTTCCAGCTACTTGGAAGGCTGAGGCAGAAGGATCACCTGAGCCCAGCATGTCGAGGCTGCAGAGGCCGTGAGCATGCCACTTCACTCCAGCCTGGGCGACAGAGTGAGACTCCAACTAAAAAAAAAAAAAGTTGTTTTAAATGGGTTTTGAGGACTTGTAGGAAGTAGAGACACAAAACTTGGCATTTTCCAAAAGGAGGAACTAGTGGGATTAAAGGCATAGGGGCCTTAAAAGGTGAACAATCAGAGTGCCTTGGGTATGAGCTTGGCAGCAGAACTTGAAAAGACCTTGAACACTTGAAAAGACCCTGAACTTTATGTGTAAGCATGGGAAGCCATGAAAGGTTTTTGAGCAGTACCAGGAAGGGGGAGCTCACTGGATCATCTGACCTCACCCAGCAGAATGCCAGTATATCTCAGATCCAGGTCTGGTTCCTCCTTTACTATTTTTAGGGCAGACCCCTCTACATCCTTTCTTGGGAGCATGGTCTGGACTAAACCTTTATCTTTGAGTTCACAAAACTTTCCCAGTTCACATAGTATTTTAGAGTTCACAAAACTTTCCTAGTAACTACTTTTCCTGGAAAGGGGAATAGGAGGGACCATCTTAGGGTGAGGTGGGGCTTGTTGCTGAAAGTTGCCAACTCTGTGAAACATTTAAGAAACTTTATTTCAAAGCCAAATTTGAGTGACGTAGGCCTGTGGCACCATCCCAGGAGGTCCTGAGGATGTGTGCCTGTGGTGGTTGAATTGCAGCTTGGTTATGCACATCTTAGGAAGACAGCAGTTACAAAACCACCGTAAATCAATACATGTGAGCTTTACACTGGCTTGGCCTGGGAAGTTGGGACATCTCCAGTTGTGAGCTTACAAGACATAGGCAGATTCAAAGGTTTGCTCTGAATAAGGGATTCTGAAATCAGTAAAGGAAATGCTGCTGTTGAGATAAGGGGTGTCGAGAGGAAGTTTCTGGATATGTAGATGAAGCTTCATAGATGGCAATTCTGAGAGAAAATAGACAGCAAATGTCTGGCTACTCTGTGGACCCCTAGGAAAGGGGATTCTATACAGATGCAAATTTTCCCAAAAGATGGCTTTGCAAGCTCATAGATATTTTTATTTTCTTCTTTATCTGTTATATGATGTTATGGTAGAGTCAGGTTAGAAATTAACCCACACTACAGGATTAATAAAAAACTTATCTTTCCAGGTCCCTTATTTAAGAATGCGATGAGAGAAATACATGAAAAGGCCCAAGTTTAGTCCACAGTCCTCCCTCTTGGCCAAAAATTATTCCATGGAATGCACGTGCAGGCCAACAAATTTCAAGAGGTCTCACAGCACCAGGAAGGTGCTAGAATTGTCAATATGGTGACAATAGTTTCAGTGTTGATGGTGCTTGATCATGGGGCAAGGACATGATTTGACCTGCTTTCATAGCTAGTTGTTTAAGGCAGTGGTACCCAACCTTTATGGCATCAGGGACCTTTATGGCATCAGGTTTCATGGAAGACAATTTTTCCATGGACTGGGATGAGATGGATGGTTTTGGGATGATTTAAGCATGTTACATTTATTGTGTACTTTATTTATATCACTATTACCTTGTAATATATAATGACATAACTATACAACTCACCATCATGCAGAATCAGTGGGAGCCCTGAGCTTGTTTTCCTGCAACTAGACAGTTCCATCTGGAGGAGATGGGAGAAAATGACACCTGAAGTGTGTTGCTTATGTCCGGTCTACTCCATAATCTTGTTTTGGTTGCTGTCACTGCAGAAAACCCTGTGTCATAAATATTGGATGTTGAAAATGAAAGCAGGTTTTTCGGTGCTGATCTGACAGGAGGCGGAACTCAGGCAGTAATGCGAGTGATGGGGAGCAGCTGTAAATACAGAAGAAGCTTTTGCTCCCTCAATTGCTGTTCACCTTCTGCTGAGTGGCCCATTTCCTAACAGGCCACAGAATGGTACCAGCCGGCCCATGGCCTGGGGGTTGGGGAACCCAGGTTGAAGGGACAAGGGAGAGTCAGATCTATGTTTACTCTGACAAAAGCAGAAATCCTGAATTAGATCTATTATATTAGCTACCATGATCCCAGTCTTTGATTATGTCTTTTTCTTTTCCTGTACCTGGCATAGCATTTACAAGAGACAAATAATGATAACATCTTTAAAAAGTTATATGTAAATCAGAGTGTTATAAACAGCCTAACCAACCAAAAATCCACTGCACATATCATCATATGTGCTGAATTTCCATGCATTCCTTTAATCCCCCTGCCTGGAATATCCCTAGAGGTTTCATATATTAAAAACTGAGCTAGTGGCTGTGGAAGAGAGAAACTGAGCCAAAAGCTGAGTAGTAAAGAATGTCATATGGGCCAATCCCATTAAACAGCTGCATCTCATTTTAGAAGGTAGTTTTGTAGATGGACTAGCCCTCTATAGATGGACTAGCCATAGATGATGCAAACAGGTCCTTAGAGACACTTGTATGTAGGTATAAGAAAAACAAAGGTTAATGTCTGAAGCAGTCTATAAACCAGTTTCCTTGGAGCTAGAGAGCAGTCAGTTGACGTGTCCAGATTTTTTTGTTTTGTTTTTTGCTTTTTGCTTTTTTGAGTCAGAATCTCACTCTATCACACAAGCTGGATTGCAGCATCACGTTCGTGGTTATCAGGGCCTTGACCTGCTAGGCTCAAGAGATCCTTCCGCCTCAGACTTCCATGTAGCTGGACTACAGGCATGTGCCACCACGCCCAACTAATTTTTTTATTTATTTATTGTAAAGAGGAGGTCTCACCAAGTTAAGTTGCCAAGGCTGATCTTGAACCCCTGGGCTCAGGAAATCCCCTCACCTCCGCCTCCCCCAGTGTTGGGATTATGGGTATGAGCCACCAGACCAGCCAGATGAGAATCCTCAAAGCATCTTTGGTTCAAGAGGAAGAAGACAGCCATAATCTGACAAGTTTTTCTCACCTGTGTCACAGAATGTATGCCTTAGCTTACAGGGTCTCGGGAAGAAGGTAGTAGCACTTTTATTGAGTCCAAGTCAGAAATAAGGAAGAAAATGTTGAAAACGTTACCTTGGAGATTTGTAGCACAGAAAGAATTCAGGATTCTGTCCAAATTGTAAAAAATAATAAAAACTCAAAAATAATAAACAAGACAGTCTAATAACAGATGTACTATAGTTCCTTTGGAAACATAATTTTCTCTGTCCAGTCTTCCATCTCTACCAAGGACAGATCATATTAGGACCAATTTATTTGCAAAATAAGTTTTAGTCTTATTATACTTTGCCTAATTATATGCATAAAATGCAGCAAAGATAATTATTTAGCACTAGGTTTATTTTTAAATCGACTTTGTTGAAACTTACTTTTCCATAAGGAGTCTCAGATTAGATCTTGGTTAAAGCATCTAGAATCCAACCAAGTATTTTTGTGTGTGCCTGAAAAATACCTGTATGAATTGGGTGAGTACTTCTCCTTGAGGTCCTAGAATAACTTGAGGTTTCTGGGCTGTCAGAGAGTGACCTTTCTTCACTGCAGGTCAGGAGCCTTGTAAAGGAGCTGAATAGGTGTGAGGTTATCTTTCCAAGAAGTTTTATTATTTTTTTAATCAGTTCTTTAGAGATCTCAACCTCAATTCCTCAAGGAAGCCTGCTCATATTTGAAATGTTATTCTAGTCAAAGCTTTGCTAAAGTGTCATGTATCTCCAATCATGTCCTTATACAAAAAAGAGATTCTCATTGCACTTATGCAAATAACTATATTGCCATAAATCAATACTCACAAATCTTTTCCAAATTCTGGAGAAATCAAGTAAAGAAAAAGAAATATGCTTCAAATTTTGTTTATAAGAGCATACTTTATTCAATTGTTAAAAGCTGTAAATATTACAAAAAAACACCCAAATTTCTTGACTCTGAAAAACAAAAGGAATCAGCAATGCTTTAAACAAATGCCATAAAAATTATTTCAAACTGGGAATGGTGGCTCACACCTGTAATCCTAGTACTTTGAGAGGCTGAGGCGAGTATTTATAGTATTGCGATAAATGTTCAGGGACCTCTCTAGTCAGGAAGGTGTCAATATATTTCTTTTGTGTGTGTGTGTGTGTGTCTACTGTGAATGGGATTGTGCTTTTTATTTGGTTCTCTGCCTGTTTGTTATTGGTGTATAAGAATGCGACTGTCTTTTGCACATTTATTTTGTACCCTGAGACTTTGCCAAAGTCCTTTATCAATGCAAGGAGGTTTTTGACAGATTCTCTGGGATTTTCAAGACATAGGATCATATCATCCATGAAGAGGGATAACTTGCCTTCCTCTTTTCCTAACCGAATACCCTTCATTTCATTCTCTTGTCTGATTTCTCTAGCTAGGACGCCTAGCACTATGCTGAACAGGAAGGGTGAGAGTGGGCAGCCTTGTCTTATTCTGGTTTTCAGGGGAAATGCTTCCAGTTTCTGTCCATTCAGCTGTGAGTTTATCATAGATGGCTGTTACTATTTTGAAGTATGTTCCCTCTATGCCTAGGTGTTCAAGGGTTTTTATCAAGAAGGACTGCTGGATATAATTGAAAGCTTTTTCTATGTCTAATGATATAATCATGTGGTTCCTGTTTTTACATCAATTGAGGTATTTAATTGCATTTACAGTCTTGCAAGATGTTGAACCAGTCTTGCACCCCAGGGATAAAGCCCACTTGGTCATGGTGGATGATTTTTGAAATGTGTTGTTGGATATAATTTGCTAGAATCTTTTTGAGAATTTTTGCATCTATGTTCATCAAGAATATTGGCCTGTAGTTCTCTTTCTTTGTTGGCTCTTTACCTGGTTTGGGTATTGGTGTCATGTTAACTTTGTAAAATGATGTGGGGACGGTGCCATCTTTCTCAATTGCCTGGAATACTTCCAAAAGGATTGGTATCCGCTTCTCCTTGTATGTTTTATAGAATTCTGCTGGAAAGTCATCTGATTCAGAGCATTTTTTTGTAGGTAGTTTTCTAATGACAGAGTCAATTTCCTGGGTTGTTATTTGTCTATTTAGGGTTTCAATTTTTTCTTGTTTCAACCTTGGGAGGTTTTGTGATGTCAGAAAGTCCCCCATTTCATTTAGGTTTTTGAGTTTGTTTACATACAGGTGTGCATAGTAATCTCTGATAATCTTTTGTATTTCTTTGGGGTCAGTTGTGATTTGACCTTTTTTCTTTCTGATTGTATTTATTTGGGCATTTTCTCTCTTTTTCTTGGTTAGTCTAGGGTCCGTCAATCTTGTTTATCCTTTCAAAGAACCACCTTTTGTTTCATTGATTTTTTGTATGATATTTTTTTCTTCTATGTCCCATATTTTGGCTTTTACTTTGGTGATCTGGATTCTTCTGATGAAGTTAGGGTTTTGGTGGTCTTGTCTTTCCAGCTCCCTTAGTTGATGTGTTCTCTTTCTATTTTCTTGATGTATGTTCGTAGAAATATAAATTCTCCTCATAGTACTGTTTTCATGGTATCACAGAGCTTTTGGTAAGATGTATCTTTATTTTCATTTGTTTCCAGGAATTTTTTAATTTCTGTTTTGATTTCTGTGTTGACCTACAAGTTGTTCAGCATCATGTTGTTTAATGTCCATGCCTTCATGGGTTTTTGGCTAATTTTGTTGGTGTTGATATTTATTTTTACTCCACTGTGGTCTGAGAAGGTGCATGGCAGTATTTCAATCTTATCAAAAATTTTTTATGCTTGATTTATGACCAAGGACGTGGTTGATCTTGGAGTATGTTCCATGTGGTGATGAGTAGAATGTATATTCCATGGTTGTTGGGTTGAGTGTCCTGTAGGTATCTATTAGGTCAATTTGGTCAAGCATCATGTTGAGGATCTCCTTATTGATTTTTTTGCCTCAAAGATCTATCTAGGGTTGTTAGTGGGGTATTTAAGTCCTCAGATATGACAGTGTTCAAGTTGATATACTTTTTTAGTTTATTAGTAGTTGTTTTTATAAAAGCTCGTGCTCCTGTGTTGGATGCATATATACTTAAGATGGATATTTCTTGTTGATAGTTTGAACTTTTTATCATTATGCAGTGTCCTTCTGTATCTTTTTAACTTTTTGATAGCTTAAATGTTATTTTGTCTGATATTAAGATCATAACTCCTGCTTACTTTTACTTTTGTGTTCCATTTACCTGAAAATTTGTTTTCCATTCTCTAACTGTGAGTCTATGAGTGTCCATTCTGGTGAGATGTGTCTCTTGTAGACAGTAATATTGATGGGTTGTGGCTTTTTTAAATCCAGTTTACCATTGTAAGTCTTTTCAGTTTTGCATTTAGTCCATTCATGTTCAGGCTGACTATTGAGATGTGTGAGTTTATCCCTGTCATGAGGTCCTTATAGAGATTTTGTTGTTGTTGTTGTTGTTGTTTGTTGGTTGGTTGGTTTTGTTTTGGGGGTTGATATATATGTGTGTTTTTATTTTGCAGTCACGATGCATGCTATATTTGTTCTCTGTTTTCCTGCATTTGGGGGAAGAGTGAGGTTGTTCTTTTTTTCCTTTCTTCTGTGCTTAGTACCTTCTTAAGTGTCTTTTGTAGAGCTGGTCTAGAGGCAGCATAGACTCTTAGGGATTGAATGTCTGGGAAGGATCTTAATTCTCCTTGTTGATGAAACTTAGCTCAGCTGTATAGAAAATTCTTGGATGGAATTGTTTATCTGTGAAGACTGAAAATTTGGCTTGAGTCTCTTCTAGCCTGTAGTGTTTCTGTAGATAAGTTTGCCACCATTCTAATTGACCTTTCCTGGTAGGTAGTCTGACCTTTCTCTCTCACAGCCTTTGGGATTTTTTCTTTTATACCTACCTTGTGTAAGCAAATTACTCTGTGTCTAGGAGTTGGTCTTCTCATTCGTTGCCTTGCAAGGGTTCTCTGAGTCTCTTGTATTTGGATGGTTGTGTCTCTGATGAGATGCAGAGAGTTTTCTAGAATGACCTCTTGGGATGTTTGTTCCAGGCTGCTCTCATTCTTCTTTTCTACTTCAGGGATACCGATCAGTCATAAGTTCTGTCTCTTAATATAATCACACATCTCTTGAAGGCTTTCTTCTGTCTTTTAAGGTTCTTTTCTGTGTTTTTAACAGTTCGGGTTAGCTCCATATTTTGGTCGTCAAGCTCTGAGATTCTTCTGCCTGGTTGATTCTGCTTTCCGTGCTTGTCAGTTTCTTAATTTCATTTAATGTATTCTTTATAGCTTGTATCTTGCTAATTAATTCTTTCATGTTTTCTTCTTGCCCTTTTTGGTTCTTATTCATCTTTTCTAACCATTACTTGATATCTGCATTTGTGATCTGAGACCAGTCAATCTGGGTACTCTTCATTGTTTGAGTTCCAGAGTCTGTATTCTCCTGCACTATCCTTTTTGGATTTTGTGTGGTACCTATATTTTTCTTTTATTTCTCTTCATTTGTGATGAATTTGTCTTTTGCTCTTTACTTCCGTTGCTCAGTGAGAGAGGGAGTTGTTTTCACTTCTTTTTGCTCAGTCCCTATTCTTCCTCTGGATTTGGTCGATTTTGAAGCCAGGTTGAGGATGAAGAGCTATGCTGTTCTTTTGCAGCTTTGAAGATTTGAATAAATTTTGTTTGGGAGTGCTAGGATTTGAAAGCTGCCTGCAGATCACGATGTTCAGTGACTGGGCTGTGGGACCCCAGGGACCCACTTCCCATCATCTTACAGTATGTCCAGGAAATGGGTATATATGTATGTCCCCTGGGTACAAAATAACACAAGGGAAAGGAAAGGAACTAAGAAAGAGAGCAGGGAGAAGAAAGGACGATGAAGAGAATGAAGAAGAGAAGGAGAAACAAATCAACAAACAGATAGACAAACAAAACAGTGAAGAATAGAAAAAATAAAAGAAAAAAAGGAGGAAACACTGCCTAAAATCGGCAATATGAGGAAATTTTCACACTCATAGATGCCCCTGTGTGGTAAAAGTAGGAGTAAAACAAGCGAACAAATGAAAAAAATCTAATGTAGACCTTGAGCGCCCTCTTGTGGTAGTTTCTGAAGCTGTGAGTTTCGTGTAGGCTAACCCAAACACCTCGACTCTTGAGTCACTGCCAAGGGGAGAACGTTCTGACCTCTAGATCTGACCCCAGCTCACTGTGAGGTGGAGGAGGAGGATGTGGATTGCCCCCAACTGATCCACCTGTGTTCAGCTCTCCGTGTGTGCTGATCAGGGTACTCCCCGCCTGGCTCATATGTCTTGTGAATCACTGGAAAAAGGGAGCTGGGCAGGCTGCGGTTGGTGGCTCACACCTGATCCCAACACTTAAAACTCACCACCACTCATCTGCTGTGGGCTGGGTTCTTCATCTCTGGTTGCAAATGTTTCAGCTAAGGAGATTGGGCACCTAGATCTCCTCAGCAGGTCTGTCCCTCTGGGGATATTGCATCTGAGGTACTCTCTTTGGGTTGGCAACGATCTGCCTCTGAGAGGTGCTGGGTCCACCCCCTCAGTCTCAGGTTGTCTCTTTGCTGTTCACATAGGCAAGCTGGAGCCTGTCTTTGCTTGGGTACCAGGACAAATGCGGTAGGGATCTCCCTACATTCCATGCTCCACTGGCAGCTAGTTTCTCTGGTGCATTTTCTCCGTGGTTTCTGCTGCTGATGTGTGATCTGGCGCCGAGGGATGTAGTGGCAATTGGCAATTGGCGACTGGTGCCAGCAGCAGTTGTTTCTCCCCACTTTCTTCCAGGTTTGGTCGTTGAGATGGTGCCTGCCTCTGGGCTGTGGATTGCACTGGGAACCGAGTTGCTACGTGGGGCAGCCGCCTTAGCAGGAGAGCTCAGGCCACTTGTCCCCACTCAGTCAAACACTGGCACACCCATTTGCTAACGCACTTGCACGCTCAGTCTTCCCTGTACCCACTCATTTATGCACAGACTAATGCACTCCAACCGACTCTGTCACCATCTTGTTGGAAGCCTTAAGTTTGTGTTTCTAAAAGCACAATTCTTAGGTAAAAAAGGTAGTGGATTTATATTTTAAAAGCACAGTTAAGACGTCAATCCTAAATATTATACCATAATTTGTTTAAAATAAAATTGTGTAAATAAAAGTTCAGTTAAAATGGCCAGAAAATGCATTATAAACAAAGGTATGGCTTATGAATTTAATTCAGTGCAAAAAGAAGCAGGGCTTTAGACCTGAGTGGAATGTGTCTGCTTACAACACTTGGGGCTCCATAAAGAAAAACAGTGGTTCCTCCCAAAAAGGAGTCAGTCTGGTGCCTTTTTTGTTTTCCTTAAGAAATCCTAAGCTGTTAGTAATTATTTTAGATCCCCTCATGTGGGCGTTGAAGGTGGCAAGAGGAAGCAGCGACATATAAAAGCAAATTGAGAAAGAGACAAAATTTAGTTGACTAAAAAAAATTCCCAATAGGATCCAAAAAAGAAAAAGCATAGTGTGTGTGTGTGTGTGTGTGTGTGTGTGTGTGTGTGTGTGTGTGTGTGTGTAGCTTGGATATTAGCTTTTAATTATGCTGACTTTTAATTATAGAGTTCTAAAAAAATTCTTTTTAGCTGGGACAAACAGCTATATTTATGGCTTTAAAAAATATTTTCCAAAGGTATTCTCCCAAGTGCCTTAACCAGGGTTAAATAGGAAAAACTCACCAGTACAAAAGGTGAACATTAATATCAATCCAACAGGAAGAGAATTCTTAAGGCTAGCTGTGACACCATTTTGTCTTTTTTTAAAGTATTTATTTCATCAATTGTTTAGAATAAGAGATCTTTAACTTTTTTTTTTTTAATTTTTAGTGGTGTACTTACTTCTAACAGCAACTCAATCCACAAAGCTATTTAAAAGCTCAGGTGGTAATTTTCCAGGTTTTTACCATATAATATGTAAGGTGTCTTCCTGGAGAGGATGTAGAGAAGGCAATCTTCATAATCCTCAAAAATTCACTCTCATAAGTAGACTTAAGATAGCAAAAGACCACAAAAGCCACATAGGGATGGGACCCTTGATAACAAAACTCACCTAAGAGCTTGACACTTTCAGAACAAAAAGTTTCCTGCTTAAAATCTTACATGTCTTGAACTCCCAGTCTTTTCAGAGAGGTCACCTGATGTGAACCTGAAAATTTATGCCCTTCAGATAGTGTAGACCAAGATAAAGCATCCCCTCATGGTCACAAAGTCAAGCTCTCAAGGACATAAATACAAAACAAGAGGAAATCTCATCTGTCCCTCCCCTCCACCCGGACTGACAGCCAAGTTTGTCTTAATAGATGTTGGTCTAGACAGAAATGCAAAAATGACTGGTTGACAGGACTAGCTCAAACAGCAGACTCATAGGGCTTTTAGGCCCATGTTCTGCCCTGTGGTACCCCTCTTTATGACAGAAGGACACAGAAAGATAAAGACCAGTTAAAAAGGCAACAAAAAGTTATTTCTGAGAGAAAAAGATCAAACAATATGAATATTTATATCACAAAATACTAGAAGTACACCAGAGTCGCAATACCCCTACACTGGTCACATAAATCCCCCTCTTTTCTCATTAATCAAGACCTTGCAGATGAGACAAACAGTGATTCTTACCATCCTCTTACTAGATTGCACAGAGAGAGAAGCCAGTGCCTGGCTGTTAAGAAATTTTTACATCTTGGCCAGCAAAACAGTTTTCTGGGTTCTCCTCCCTGTGACTTCTAGTCACATACATATAAGTAAGTAAAAGTTCTATAACTTTTTCTTTGGAACTGTAAACATATGTTAGCAATACACACTTGTCAGTTTACAAAAAACAAAAACAATTGGAACCAAACAGTAGGTTTTACCTCAACATCAGTAGAAAAGCACCAGCAGAATTAAAACAAAAAAGAAAAAATAGGCTGGACTCGGTAGCTCAGCCTGTAATTCCAGCACTTTGGGAGGCCGAGGCGAGTGGATTGCCTGAGCCCACAGGTTTGAGACCAGCCTGGGCAACTTGGCGAGACCTCATCCCTACAATAAAATAAAAAATAGCTGGGTGTGGTAGCGCGCGTTTGTAGTTCTGGCTACTCGGAAAGCTGAGGTGGAAGGATTGCTGGATCCCAGAGAAAAACAAGGAGAATAACCCCTTTCAGGAACCCTCATTGGTTTTTTGGTGCCTCGACTTGAGCCCAGAAGGTTGACGCTGGGGTGACCATGAGTGTGCGTACCACTGCACTCCAGCCTGAGCGAAGGAGTGAGACTCCAACTAAAAAAAAAAAGGATAGAAAAAATAGAAAAAGGGAGACAAGAGAGTTTATACTTAAACTGTATAATTGCAGGTAGACCTTTGAGCTCTGAATTTCTTTTGGTATAATTTGCCTGTAACTTTTAAAATGTGCAAAAGAACAGACCATAATATGTAATCACCTGAAGTACCAGAAAACTAGGCATGCCCTTGAAATTTTCCATTCTCACAAATACTTGCAAGTCGAGTCACCAAAAAACCAATGAGGGTTCCTGAAAGGGGTTATTCTCCTTGTTTTTCTCATTTTTGGAAGATACACAGATGAGTCGATTTAGATTAATTTTAAGAGAATGGAGAAGATCCTTTGGAATGCGCCTTGGAAATCAAAATTAGGATCCACAAAAAAGCAGTTTCCTATTAAAAGACAAGTTCAGAATAAAACAAAGGGGCATCAGCCCAAGTGGGAGGTCTGGGGCTCAGCAGGACTTGCCAAGTTCATGCAAGGAGAAGTTTGAACCTGAGTTTAAATCGGTCACTGCCGGTTCCTCAGTTCTGGGTTTGAGTGACTGCTTCAGGGATCCTGCGTCTCCTCTGAGGTCCTAGCACTTGAGCACCAATTATGGTGATGAAAAATGGCAAACTCTGTAAAATGTTCAAGAATGATTTTTCTGAGCCAAATATGAGTGACCTAGACCCATGACACATCCCAGGAGGGCCTGAAACACATGCCCTTGGTGGTTGAATTGCACTTTGGTTACATACATCTTAGGAAGACAGAAGTTATAAGAAACCATAAATCAGTACATGTGAGCTTTACATTGGTTTGTCCTGAAAAGGTAGAATATCTCCGGTTGTGGGCTTGCAGGTCATGAGTGGATTCAAAGATTTGCTCTAAGGAATTTTGAAATCAGTAAAGGAAATGTGGCTGTTGATATAAGGGGTATGGAGAGGAAGTTTATTAATATGTAAATGAAGCGACATAGATGGCAACCCTGAAAGAAAAATAGCAAATATCAGCTCCTCTGTGGACCCCTGGGAAAGGGGATCCTATACAGATGAAAATATCCCTAAGAGATGCCTTTACAGTGTCATACATTATTTTGATTTCCTTCTTTATAGGAGAGTCAGGTTGGAAAGTCACCCATGTTATGTAGAGTTAATAAAAACTCATGTCCCCAGGCATCACAGTTAGGAATTTGGCAAGAGATATTTTTTTTAAGTCAGTTTTATTCAGGCTGAAGACATAAAGTGCTATGAAGCTATGGCTGGAGGTTTGAGACCTGACCCTAAGAGCAATGTGAAGTCATTGAACCACTGAAGCATAGGCTGAGTTTAAGGGTGGAAGAGAAGGAACAAAGAGAACACTTTTTTTAAAATTATAAAGATATGGAGTACAATTCAGGGTTAGGTATACAAACATTGATTATGCAAGTACCCTTGAAAGAGAACACTTTAATCAAAGCCCCCTGCCTAGAGGGCTGAAGGTGTTTGCTTAGGGCCCTCACCACCCTAGAGATGACCTTGGGTTTCTTCCTTGGCCTGTTGGTGCACTGGCTTGCCAAGAACGTCAGCCTCCAGAGGAGATTAAACTTGTGCTGTGTTGTTTACAGGCCTAGCTCCCCACATTTCCCATGTCAAGGCCATTGACCTCTATATCTTCTGTGCTTGCTCTTTGTGTTCTTGTCCTTGCAGGAGTATATCTACATCAATAATTTTTTGTAGCTGAGAACCTTGGTGCCAACATAGATGACAAAGGAGACCCTGAATAGTCATTGCCAGCTACCACTACCAAGAAGTGGTGGTGAGAAACTTGCAGGTTTGACTGACAATCAGCTTTCCCTGAGCACCTCTTGAGCCCAGGCTTAACGCTTCTGACCTTTTCACATTTCTTAGCTTACACCCTCACACACACATCAGACAACAAAGAGGCAGGATCATCATCATCACTCTTTTATAGGTGATCACTGTCCAAGGTCACAAGGCAAGTAAGTGGCAGGGCTAGATTTCTCCAGACCCTTGCACCAAATCCACTTTGCATGCTTCCAGGGCACACAATGAAGCTGGAAGGGGAGATGAGCACAGAGAGGCAGAAGAGGAGTCAGATACCAGAGATAGTAGCCTGCCTGCTCCTCCTTGCTTGGCACGTCAAACTCTCAAGCCTCAAGTGCTGAGGCTTTTGCTTCAGGAAATATGTTTACGTCCAGCAACTTCCCTCCTTTGCAGGGAGCCTGGCCCAGCATGCCTAAAACTGGGCAAAATTAGAGAGAAGAAAAACACATTGGTGGAGCTCAAGGAATTGTAGACCAACCACAGGAGATTTATTAGGGCAGTGAAACTACTATAGATAATCCTGTAATGGTGGATATATGGTTCTTTTCATCCGAATGTTTGTGTTCCCACACTATTTGTATGTTGAAATTTTAACTAAGGTGATGATATTAGGAGGTGAGGGCGTTGAGAGGTGATTAGATCATGAGTGGAGGGCCCTTGTGAATGAAGTTAGTGCCTTTATCAAATAGACCCCACAGAGATCCCTTGCTGCTTCTTCCATGTGATGACACAGGATATAGACAGCTATCTATGAACTGGGAAGCAGACACAAAATTTGCCGGCACCTTGATACTGGACTCCTCAGCCTCCAGAACTATGAGAATTAAATTCTGTTATGTATAAGACACCACATCTATAGTATTTTTCTTTATAGAAGCCCAAATGAACTAAGTCAATGACACTGTGCATTTGTCCAAACCCATATAACTTTACAGCACAAAGTTCCTTAATGTATGCAAATTTTAAAAATTATGTAGGAGGTTAGGGAATCATAGGACAGGATACAGAATGTTACACACCGAAAAACCCAAACTGTGTTATAAATGTATAAAACAACCTCATTGAGGCAGGTATGGGAAAAAAGTTACTGATCTAAGTAATGTTGGACTTGAGATTGTAAAACTAAAGGTCAGAGGAACTACACGCAAACAATGCACTCTAATTGATAAAAGTCTTTCTTATGAGGGTACAGGGGT
The DNA here is from genome assembly GCF_000164805.1 of Carlito syrichta. NCBI lineage: Eukaryota > Metazoa > Chordata > Mammalia > Primates > Tarsiidae > Carlito > Carlito syrichta. The sequence continues at coordinate 26,792 of NW_007246397.1, read as the reverse complement.
ATGGATTAACAAATCTGAATCTGCTATTTGTGCATACTGGAATTGAACCATTAATTAAATGAATAATGGGAGGCAGGTTTCTTACTGATGAAGTGGGAGGCTATAGATAAACAAGGAGAGGAAGCTAGAACAATCTCTGTGGTAATGGATTAGAGTTGGAGATGTCAGGATAAAGTCATGTTCTATTTAATACAGAGGCCAAGCATGGTGGCTCATGCCTGTAATCCCAGCACTTTGGGAGGCTGAGGTGGGAGGAATACTTGAGCCTAGGAATTCAACACTAGCCTGGGCAATATAGCATCCTCATCTCTACAAAAAGTCAAAAAAATTGGCTGGGTGTGGCACTCACCTGTAGTCCCAGGTACTCAGGAGGCTGAAACAAAAGAGTTTTCCAAGTTCAGGAAGTTGAGGTTGTAGTGAGCTGTGATCGTGCCACGGTACTCCAGCCTGGGAAACAGAGTGAGAAACCTACTCAAAAAACAACTAAAACAGAAACAGATGTTTGCATATATAAATGTAATAGATTTACAGATTTATATAACATTGCTCGGTCAGCAGAGAAGGCTTATAACTAACAACTCCCCAATTGCAATGAGCACACATACCTCCTAGATGTAGATTTCTAGAGCCATTTCCCAATGAAAGGAACCAGACCTCTTTGGAGAAATGGCTCATTTCAGGACTGGGATAGAGCATGTAAAAAGTGAGCCTGGAGCATCTTGTAGCCCTAGAAATTAAGAGCTGAAGAATATGTTAAAGTTCACCCCAGTGCTGCATTCAGCAAAATCCAGACCATGAAAAACATGAAAGAACACAAGGCTTGTTTTTAAGTCAACACTAACAACAACAACAAAGTACAAAGAAACAGAGACCATGTGGAGGGAATCTACAGATTATAAAAGACTTAAGGAGTATAACCAACATGTATTATGTAATACCATATTTGAATACTAATTCAAATAAACACATTTATTTAAAAAGTATAAGTGTGCCAGATAAGCATATACAATAGTTGACATTTGACAATAATCTACTTAATTTTTCAGAAATGATACTATTGGCTTTATGTGTTATAAAAAGTTCTTATCTTTTATAAATGTATATTGAAATATTGTGAGATGAAATGGTTTGATGTCTTGGATTTTCTCCAAATTATTCCAGCAGCTGAGATGCAGGAAGGTGGGTGTCTAACTGGAACCACATTTGTCATGTATTTAAGGTTGTTGACACTGAGTATCAATACACTGGGATCATTTTACTATTCTCTTATGCTAAATGCTTGAGATTTTCTGTAATAAAAAAAATTTATCATAAATATCATGCCATTAATGGTTAAATCCTCAGTGAAACTGACCAGTTTTTTTTAATTTTTTATTTTTTTAACTTATTTGTTTATTATAAAGATGTGGGGTACAATTCAGGGTTAGGTACACAAACATTGATCATGCAGGTACCCTTGCTGATGAGGTATGCCTCTCCCTCCCCTAGCAGTTTCCCTCAACTGCCAGTCCCACCACTCCCGACAGAAACTGACCAGTTTTTAAAAATAAAATGAATAAATGACAAAGTTGGCCCAAAAAGAAAAAGAAAACTTTAATTAAACTTTACAACCTGTAACTGTACAGAATTCATAGCTTAAGCCATGCTCAAACACTCCAGGACAGACAGTTTGGGAGGGTAGTTCTACCAAATGATCAGGAAAAACTAATCTTATCTCAGCTTTTCCAAAGTATATGAAAAGATAAGTGATTGTTCAACTAATTCTCCCAAATCAGCTCTTCTACATTCAAAAATCAGATGAGGGCTCCAAATGAAAAAAAAAAAAAAGAGGTAAGCTCTCATATAACAGCAAATATCCTACATAAATTAGTATCATATCCAACATAGTAGGGAATTATTTTTTTGGTTTTTGCTTGTTTGTTTTGAGTTGGAGTCTCAGTCTGTTGCCCAGACTGGAGTGCAGTGGCCACTCCTGGCCACCGCAGCCTCGACCTGCTGGGGTCTGGCAATCCTTCCACCTCAGCCTTCCAAGTAGCCGGAATTACAGGCATGTGCTACCATGCCCGGCTGATTTTTTTGATTTATTGTAGAGATGAGGTCTTGCTGCCCAGGCGGGTCTCAAACCCGCAGACTCAGGCAATCTACTCACCTCAGCCTTCCAAAGGCACGGTATTACAGACTGAGCCACTGAGCCCAGCTAGTAGGGAATTATTAAATGAACAAGCGGGCTTTGCTCAATGAACAAAAATTTGATTTAAAACTAGGGAAAATCATTTTATTTTTATTTCTTACAAATAGAGGAGAAAAGCAAAACATTTGATCATGTCAGTGGACACAAAGAAAGTTTTTGAAAGAAATTCAGCATGAGTTCATGGTGAAAATAATTAAACAATATCGAAAGATAACTTCCATTTCCTAAAATCAACAGCAAACATACTTAAATACAAAATATTAGAAGAATTACCATTAAATTCAGGAACAAGATGTAGATACATGCTATCATGTGTAGTTTCAAAACAGCATTGTGACACAAAGCAACTATGAATATTAAAATAAATAAGTGATATTAGTATTGAGATAAATAGAATGTTTAGAGATAATACTGCTACCGATCTTGAAAATTCAGAATAATAGACATGTGGATTATTCAAGTAAATGAGACTTCAGAACCAAGTGTTCAACAGATTACCATAGCAAAATCAAAATCTCTACCACACAAAAGCAATTATAGCTTAAACAATTAATAATCAATATGCCATTTGCAACAGCAACAAAATCCAAGAATTGTCTAAAAAGAAGCCTAACAGAAATGTATAAAAATTTGTTTTGAAAGCAGAATTTGTGGTAGCGCGTGCCTGTAGTTCCAGCTACTTGGAAGGCTAAGGCAGAAGGATCGCCGG